>NW_022639460.1:2630138-2637350 GCF_010583005.1 Odontomachus brunneus | reverse complement strand
TATATATATATATATATATATATATATATATATATATATATATATATATATATATATATATATACACATAGGCTTAGAAAGTTTCCTCAATATAGCAGAAACGCGACATCACGCAACGGATGTTGAGCTCATTTATTAAGCGAGAAGGCTTATCTTACTAGAAGAATTGTCGCAGAATTTGAAGTTATGCGAAAGTTCTCGTTTCTAATTAATAACGAGTGACTCGACTTTGCCTACGTGTAACCTCACAATTATCCGCGGTAATTTAGCTTTCTAGAACGCACAAGGCACGCTTGGATATTCGTGCGCGAATCAATCGAATGATCAATCCGGTAATTGCGAAATAACGCGATAAAATCACTCCACACGCAATCACATATCTCTGACGGTGCATTTTTACTGCGTACACTTAAAAAAGTGGTCTTACGGTCGTAGCGAAAATTATCTAGATACGAGAGGTTAGCTAAGACGGGTAAATAACCAGTAAACACTGCGATTATTATTAGCAAATGTTTTTATCAGTGCAGCCTCGCGAACGCAGCGCGCTACGCTTTGCGTTCACAGGCCGTTGCGTAAAAAGCGTATCTTGGCCTTATACAGGGTGTCCCAGGCCTTGTGGAAACGTAGGACGGATCGAGGTGAACGTGCTGTTTTGCAATAATTCTCAATAAATCTTGAGATATTAATTGAAAAAGATTAGTGAATGATCACGCGCGATATGGTAGATGAGTTGTATATTCCTTGTATAGCTGTATACTTGGTGCCGTTGTATACTTATAAGTCAAACTGAACAAAAAAGGTCCTTTACTATTTTGCAAATGATCACATGGATTTTTAGATATTAATTAACCCTTTAAGGCACATAATTTATGGAACATTCTAGTTACTTTTTTTTAGTGAAATATTGTCAAAAACACTGTAAATAGCACATTTATAAGGTTTCAACTGCTCGATCCTAAGTGGTCCCTATTGGTACCAGTGATGCCTAAAGGGTTAAAGAAGATTTGTGCATTATCGCGCACAATTGTGTACACTGAGAAGAAAATTTACTAAATTTCAAAAAACGTTTGTTTGCATAATACTGTGAAGATATTTGTTTAAATTAAGTAATTATTTTCTAAAATTAAAGAAACAAATTTATATTTAAAACTTCTTTATTTAATTTTATAAAATAATTACTTAATTTAAACAAATATCTTCACAGTACTATCCAAACAAACGTTTTTTGAAATTTAATAAATTTTTTTCTTAGCGTAACAATTTTCTATCATTAATAATAAAAAATCTACATAATTATTTGCAAAACGATAAAAGGCTTTTTTGTCCAATTTGACGTAATGTACAAGCAGACGTCACCACCACATCTCATCTACCACATCGCGCATGATCATTCACCAATCTTCTTTAACTAATATCTCGACTATTATTGCGAATATTGCAGAACGCGACATAGGATTTTTATGTTCTCTTCAATCCGTTCTACGTTTCCGTAAAATTGTAGAGTAGAGTCTACAATCCTGTGTAACGCGATTCAATATGCCGATTGATCGATATTTACTAGTGGCCCGCGGCGTTAATTAGCCGACATCACGTAGAACAATCGCGTGAGACGAAACCTCCTGCGTGCATTTTCAGATGCGTCGTGTGCGCGTTTATTGGCAGGACGTGATCCGCGTTGCAAAACAAAAACCGACGAAACTTTAATCGAAATGAATCTGACGGCGTGCATCAGCAAGCGGGGACAGTTACAACGGCGAATAACAATAGCACGGGGTGCTGTGCCGCGTCGCCGGTTGTTCTCTTTCGTGTGTCCACATCCTGGCGGTGTGTGTAGCCCGGCCACGATTTTGCGCGCACGTAAATCAGGATTAAAGCGCGCGACGTTGAATTATCATCAGCTGCCGGGCCGCCCGGCACGCGAACAGCGCGAATGTCGCGAAAGCAACCCGCGTAGACTAAATTCTACACGAAATTTTGCGGATGACGTGGTTTAACGGATTGTCGCCTATCGATCGGCGGTCAAAACTTTATTATTTATACCGCCCGGTCAAAACGACCAGGCACTAACCGACAGGACCGTCTCCCTTCGACAAAATAATCGGCAAATCAGTCATTGTAATCGGCCGTCGTTATGCAAGAACGATCCAGCTTACATGAAGCATATCTCTCGAAGAAAATAAAAGATGGCTATTTAATGCACGATTGAAAAAGTATAGATGGATAGCACTGAGATACAACTAGTAGGAATAACAACTTTTTCAATTAATTTTAGGCGCATCTAAGGCTTGGATCTTTTCTTGTGTAGAAAAACACATGAGAAGATTAACTATTGGGAAAACAAAAACTAAAAAATCATAATTTTGTGAAGTAAATCATTCTTGCAAAATTATAGCCAATTTATCAATCGTCAGAGATATAAAATCATAAATTTCGTTGTGTCAACATGGAGTCTGATTGTGATGAACGAATCAACGCGTTCTGACTGAAGAAAACGAAATTTCTTAGAAACAAATTTGGCTCACGAGAAACTCAGTAATTTTTATGTTCCTCGACCAAAACGCGTTGGCTAATTTATTGAAATCAAATTTCATACGTTAATACAACCGAATTTTTTATGTACATTAAGGAAAAAATATTTAGGAAATAAATATTTATTCGGCAGATAACATATTTACTCACACTAATATACACATTTCTACACTGACAAAACACATTTTTCAAAAGAATATACATACATACTTTCTTAAAACCTTAATTTCTCGTATAAGCGATTGTTTATTCCATTTACATGAAAAAATTAAATCTAAATAAGTTATTTTGGTACCCACCGAATAAACATCTTTTTTATTTTTTTTTTTTCGATACTTTTCTCAGTGTACTAATCAAACTTTGACGTGATCGATTATATAAACATTAGTTGATTCCATCAATCGATTAAATTACTCGTCATTTTATATATAACGATTGATTAATTTCGACTGTTGACTTCCCGATTATTTGAGTCGAGGAAAATTTCCATCGATTAGTGTCTAACACCGCCAACCGGTAGTGATACAGGAGCTGGTGCGAAAAGGGCTCGAAGGCGTCCGTTTAACACCCCGTCGCGAAGTTGCAGGTCGCTGGCGACAGTAAATAAAGATGTTTCCGGGTAACCGAATTATCGTCCCTTCAAACTGTCCACGGAGCATTGCCAACAGTGCGGGCTTCCCGTCGTAAATTAAAGGTCGCGCGGTGCAAACGAATCGTTCAAGATCGACACGCAAGTTTCGCGCGACTTTCGCGATCGCGCACCCGGACGGAACGGTTGGAGAAATCGATGGGAATCGCGCCTCCACCTCTGGACGAGCAGCTAAAGCGCCGAGGAGAAAGAGAAAGCAGGCGTTTCCGTTTGTACCTTCCAAAAGCGCGCCAACTCGAATCCCGTCGCGTCAGCGGCGAAAGAAAGAGGAACTCGAGCCGCGAGAGGAGCGTCGACTTACTTGTTGAATTTGCGTAGCCTCCTCCTCGTTTCCACGTAGAGTCGAGCTCGGGGAGAAGCGTCGAGCTTGCGATTACTCGTACGATTCGGGAAGAAGAGCGACGGGGTTGATTCGACGTCGAGAGAACCCGGCGAGAACAGGACCTTCTTCTCTTTCACTCTCTTTTTTCCTCTATCTATCTACCTCTTTCTCTCTCTCTCTCTCTCTCTTTTTTTCTTTCTCAAGGGGGTGACGCGAAGAACACGGATGACTTTCGAATGCGGAGAAACGCGCGCGATATCGCCAACGCCGGCTGGTGCGCGACTCCCGGGCCTCTGGACCTCCTGGATCGTCGTCGACGACGTTCACGTCCACGTGCCGAACGTCCGAACTCTCGACGAGACGATCCGAGGTGGTGATCGGCCGATGATGAGGATGACGGTACCTGGGGATCGGTCGCTCCGCCTTTAACAGGTGGCACGACGGTGGAGAGTTCCTCACTGTCCAGAGTACTAACGACGTGTGACGTCGACGCCTCGGTGCGACAGGGCTTTTATAGTCGGTCGTACCGTCGACTCGACTCGACCCGTCTCGACTCAACTCGGCCTTCCTGCTTGCCTGCCTGCCGGCCGCCTGCCTGGCTAGAGACTCTTGGCCCTATCAACTGATTTGTCGTTACAACCTTCCACTCCCGCCGCGAGGGGGCCGCCACCCATCCTCGCACCCTTCGCGCCGTTCGTTCCACCGGGAGGGGTGGCTCCCGTAAAGAGTAAATGTGCGATCTCGTTTTATATCGTTGCACGCTCACCCGCACTTCTCGCCCGCGATTACGCGAAGGACCAAATGCCGCTACTCGCAAATAGTTCGGATTCTTGTCTCCTCTTCTTCTTCTCAAGGTGTGAAGGGCTAATTCCGACCAGTCGAGGACGCGTTGCGCGATATTGAAACCTATTATTACGTGGAAAGAGAAATTTGGTCGGGTTAACCAAATTTCTGATGAAATATGTGCAAATCTGAATTCCGTCAGAAGATACTCAAATTCTGCTCAAGTTAACTCAAATGGAATTCTAATAACTTCAACAAGAATTTTCTGATTTGTTCGTATTTCACTAGAAATTTGGTTCATTTAACCAAAGATTTTTTCCATGTACGATTTGACATTAGCTCGGGTCACTTCTGACCAATATGACGAACTACACGCAAGTATGCCACTTTTCTTCTCTCTAAATTTCAAATTGAATAGAGTCTCATTCAAAACGAATGAAATTTGGTTGGGTTAACCAAATTTCTGGTGAAATATGTGCAAATCTGAATTCCGCCAGAAGTTACTCAAATTCTGCTCAAGTTAACTCAAATGGAATTCTAATAACTTCAACAGGAATTTTCTGGTTCATTCATATTTCACTAGAAATTTGGTTTATTTAACCAAAGGTTTTTTCCATGTACGATTTGACATTAGCTCGGGTCACTTCTGACCAATATGACGAACTACACGCGAGTATGCCACTTTTCTTCTCTCTAAATTTCAAATTGAACAGAGTCTCATTCAAAACGAATGAAATTTGGTTGGGTTAACCAAATTTCTGGTGAAATATGTGCAAATCTGAATTCCGCCAGAAGTTACTCAAATTCTGCTCAAGTTAACTCAAATGGAATTCTAATAACTTCAACAAGAATTTTCTGATTTGTTCGTATTTCACTAGAAATTTGGTTCATTTAACCAAAGATTTTTTCCATGTACGATTTGACATTAGCTCGGGTCACTTCTGACCAATATGACGAACTACACGCGAGTATGCCACTTTTCTTCTCTCTAAATTTCAAATTGAACAGAGTCTCATTCAAAACGAATGAAATTTGGTTGGGTTAACCAAATTTCTGGTGAAATATGTGCAAATCTGAATTCCGCCAGAAGTTACTCAAATTCTGCTCAAGTTAACTCAAATGGAATTCTAATAACTTCAACAGGAATTTTCTGGTTCATTCATATTTCACTAGAAATTTGGTTTATTTAACCAAAGGTTTTTTCCATGTACGATTTGACATTAGCTCGGGTCACTTCTGACCAATATGACGAACTACACGCGAGTATGCCACTTTTCTTCTCTCTAAATTTCAAATTGAACAGAGTCTCATTCAAAACGAATGAAATTTGGTTGGGTTAACCAAATTTCTGGTGAAATATGTGCAAATCTGAATTCCGCCAGAAGTTACTCAAATTCTGCTCAAGTTAACTCAAATGGAATTCTAATAACTTCAACAGGAATTTTCTGGTTCATTCATATTTCACTAGAAATTTGGTTTATTTAACCAAAGGTTTTTTCCATGTACGATTTGACATTAGCTCGGGTCACTTCTGACCAATATGACGAACTACACGCGAGTATGCCACTTTTCTTCTCTCTAAATTTCAAATTGAACAGAGTCTCATTCAAAACGAATGAAATTTGGTTGGGTTAACCAAATTTCTGGTGAAATATGTGCAAATCTGAATTCCGCCAGAAGTTACTCAAATTCTGCTCAAGTTAACTCAAATGGAATTCTAATAACTTCAACAAGAATTTTCTGATTTGTTCGTATTTCACTAGAAATTTGGTTCATTTAACCAAAGGTTTTTTCCATGTACGATTTGACATTAGCTCGGGTCACTTCTGACCAATATGACGAACTACACGCGAGTATGCCACTTTTCTTCTCTCTAAATTTCAAATTGAACAGAGTCTCATTCAAAACGAATGAAATTTGGTTGGGTTAACCAAATTTCTGGTGAAATATGTGCAAATCTGAATTCCGCCAGAAGTTACTCAAATTCTGCTCAAGTTAACTCAAATGGAATTCTAATAACTTCAACAGGAATTTTCTGGTTCATTCATATTTCACTAGAAATTTGGTTTATTTAACCAAAGGTTTTTTCCATGTACGATTTGACATTAGCTCGGGTCACTTCTGACCAATATGACGAACTACACGCGAGTATGCCACTTTTCTTCTCTCTAAATTTCAAATTGAACAGAGTCTCATTCAAAACGAATGAAATTTGGTTGGGTTAACCAAATTTCTGGTGAAATATGTGCAAATCTGAATTCCGCCAGAAGTTACTCAAATTCTGCTCAAGTTAACTCAAATGGAATTCTAATAACTTCAACAAGAATTTTCTGATTTGTTCGTATTTCACTAGAAATTTGGTTCATTTAACCAAAGATTTTTTCCATGTACGATTTGACATTAGCTCGAGATTAGCTTGACACTTCCGACGAATATGACAAACTATACGAGTATGCCATTTTTTCTTCCCTCTAAATTTCGAATTAAACAATCTCATTCGAAACGAATGAATTTTCGAAAAGTGACAGTACTTTCACTTGAAGCAATAGTGAAAATACTACCACTCGAAATCGCAACAGGGAATGATACACTCAAGCTTATGTGAACTATATGAGCTATTGAAGCGAAGGTTTTAATCGATTAGAGCGAATATTTTCAAGAGCGAGAGAGTACATCAAATTCACTCTTCAATTTCGAATGAAAATATTTACTGAAAAAGTCAGTCGAATTCGAATGACTCGATGGTCAACCTGACTTTCGAGTAAAATTTCATTTCCGAAAAATTTAGAAAGGAGTTTCCCCGATAACAGCCCTGGAAATATGCTGGGAAGCAACAATAAATAACGCAACAGGTAAATACGCGATTGGCACTTTGTAAATAGAGCGACACAAGAGAGAGAGAGAGAGAGAGAGAGAGAGAGAGAGAGAG
>NW_022639460.1:2618471-2630053 GCF_010583005.1 Odontomachus brunneus | reverse complement strand
GAGAGAGAGAGAGAGAGAGAGAGAGAGAGAGAGAGAGAGAGAGAGAGCATAAGGGAAAAGAATAACCATTACACAAAGAAATGATTGATCTAACTAAAATTATAGTTATTTTTAGCTCTAACCGTATTTTCCGTATTTTCCGTAGAATAAAGGCAATGCATATAACATGCATATAAGGTTATTATTGCTAACATTATAATAGAATTTAACAAAAAAAAATAGTTTTCTTGACTATACTTTACAATAATTATTTCTTTATGTGATTACAAGTACCGAATATTTTTTTCTGAGTGTAGGGATTGTGAGATCGCGCGGTGAATTTGCGTAAAAACGTGAAAGCTCGGGAGAAACGGCGAAGCGAAAATTGCCGCGAGGACAAACGCGGATGATACCCTTCGTTGTCGCGAAGGAAGGAACGTTGCTTGGAATTTCTTTCTTCTGTAAACCTCGTTACACTTATTATCGCTCTCGTTTCGTCGAGACGTCCCTTAACGCGAAGGAAAACGCGGAGACGCGGTGTCCTTCTCGTTAGCTATTTTTATTAGCCGTTTAACGACGATGCGACAAGTTGGTCGCGGCGAGGTTATTTCAATTTCTACTCGGCGCATTTTCGCGTCCGACGCGCCGTGTTTATTCGCGCGCGCAAACACGCAAGCCAAATTATTATGAAAATGTAGCATCTACGCGAGCATGAAACTTACGGTAATAAAGTTAACAGGTGTCACATCACGGGATCCAATATTTCGCCTAGATACTATTTAATTAGAACGCGCGCGGTAATGAGACCGAGAATGCCTGTTTTATCATTCGCGCAAGTCGGTTTCATAGCTTGAAATATTCCGTTACGCATACATATGTTTTCTCCTTGTGCCTCTTTTTTTCTTATAGTTAATTAGTGCAGAATGTCGCTCTATTCCTTAGCCATAAAATTCTATAATTTTTTTTAGCGTACGATACGAAATATTTTAAATATCTTTATTGGAAATTACTTACGACAAACCAATTACGCCTATTAAAAATTTTTTTCTTATTGTGTCTGCATTATATAACTTTTTTAAGTATTGAAGCAATAGAAAAAGAAAAATAGGTAAAGGACCAGGAAGAGAGAGAGAGAAAGAGAGAGAGAGAGAGAGAGAGAGAGAGAGAGAGGGAAATATTTAAATAAATATTACATTTATATGTTATAACATTCTGAAGGCCGCGATACGTGACAATATTTTTTTTCTGATACATAAAAAGAGATAAATGTAAACATAAAAATATATGTTTACACGCGACAAACAACGCGTACCTCGCCCAATATTTTTCGATTCTTTATCGAGGTTCACGTATTCTCGATCGAGGATAAAACATTTATATTGTTTCTGCGCTTCGGTTTCGATACTTCTTATCGTAGCGAGTATATCATGATAATGTACACAAACCTCCGTAGATATCTAAATAACAAAATACGGAGACTCGACTACGCGTGTAATAGTCTCGTTCACAAAATGATAATAGAATGATGATAATAGAAAATAATGATAATAGAAATGATGATAATAGAAATGATGATAATAGAAAATGTAAATTAGGCAAGACCATTATCTGGTTCTTATTGACCGGTTAGTATTCTTTTAAATTTTTTAGTAATAGAGTCGAAAACAGGAATTCCTTGTAGTGAACCTACAAAGAGCGTTATTATTATCTCTCTCGTGCGAGCTAATTATGGCAGCAATCTGGAGAACGTTGCGAAATTAGCGCGCGGACAGAATTGATTGTAACACGTCGCACAGGCGCGAGTCATCGCACGTAGAAAGAAACGCGGGAGAAACGTTTGTCTGGCGTTTACGATTCAGAAGGCTAATTCGTCGTTAATCCAATGGCCGACCTTAAGATCCACTTAACGCCACGCCGACGATATATCGTCGAAACCGCCACTCGCCGTCGTGAAATTCCGCCCTAAAGTAATTAAACAGCGCGTCATCGAAGCGCAACTTTATCGTGCACAGCGTCGCCCTGGCCATCTCTGCCATTAGCGTCCCCGAACGTCTGTGTTCTGGAGCCGTTGATATGGATGCCGTTGGTATCGATGCCGGCGACTACACGGCGACGGCGAGCAACGCAAATTCTCCCTGGCGTAGCCTAATGTAATCGTCGAAACGTCGAGCGCGCGAAAGCAGATTCCGCGCGTGCTCGTTTGAAAATAAAACAGCGTCCCGTTTCAGTCGATCAAGTGCACTTCCCGACACCGACCTCTAATTATGCCCTAAATTTAAATCGACGCCGGCGAAAATCGTGCAACGCGTGCTGCGCTTTCGCACGCCTCGATGTGTTCGTGCAAATTCGACAACGAGACGCGGTAATCGCACTGCAGACGTTATTACTTTCTGAACGTTATTAGATTAGACAGATAGACAGTTATTCTTTGGAACGGGAGGAAAATCTGATGATTTCTTTTATTTCTTCATATAAATTCTCTTCAATTTTACTATCTCGGGCAGAACAAAAATGAGGAGAAAACGACTAGAAAACTCACCTGACTATGGCCTGATCTGACTCACCTGATAGTCAACTGACCATTTCACTTTCCAATCACGATTCGACCATTTTCTCGTCATTTCGATGACATCATGATTTTCTGTTCTATTTAGGTTTCTAGTAATAGGAATAAACTCAGTAACATCTATCCTATTAAGGAACATAGAAATTTACTATGTTTTACTAGAAACACAGCAAAAACTTTGATAGCATATTTCAGCTTCTAAAATATGAATAACAAATGAAATGAAAGGATAGCGAATCAATTGCAGAATGTCGATCTGTTCCTCGATTATAAAATGCTGTAGCGATTTTTATTACAAAATGTTCTCCGTGTACTCTCCATTACGCATTTCTATCCACCAAAGGTTCTCGACTCGCTATCGACGAGAAACGAGAAAGCCGAGTGATTTCTGTATACGCCTCGATTCTCTCGCAAGTGTAGATTTTCGACGGAACAAAGACCGACCGGCCAACGCACTGATCGTTGATACAAAACGCGAACATCGAGTCGAGTATTTTTCTATTAAAGCCTGCTCGAAAGATCTTCCGCATTTCGCGCAGGCGTTCGAGAGCACGCATTCTCGCACGAATATCCGTGGCATCCGGTTTCGAGTCGCGCCGGTAACAACACATAATGGAAACGAAGGACGAGTGGATCGATTCGACCGATAGACGCGAGCAATCGGGCCGAGATGCGAGAACTACTTTACAGTCGTGTCCGAATTAATTGTCCTGGCGTGCCGGGTTCCGACGTAGGATAGCCTCCAGACGAATTTTTCGTTAAACTCTCTCCAAATAAAGCTTCAAGGGAGCTAAGATATCGCCGTAATTTCATTAAGCTTGCTTAAGATTTGAATACCAAAGAATAAGTATAAGGACGCTGCAGAGTTGCCAGAAAATTAAATTTCAAAATTCCCCAATATTTTTAGATTCTCCAGATAAAAGTCGAGAATTTTCCATGACTAGTAATTAATCATAAGTATTGCAAAAAAGAATGCAGTTACGAGGAAAGAAGTGGTAAAAAATATTGAATAAAATATAAATTTTTATTATTTTAGTAATATCGATAACATATTTAGTATTGAAAAATTTTTATGTGAAAGTTGAAAATAAATGTGATAAATTATATTTTAATTATATATACTAAAAAGTAACAATCACATGTTACTTTCCTATAAATATTTAAAATTAAACCAGAACAAATTTAACAATAATAAAGTCTAATTTCTAAAAATTAAAACAGAAGTAACAATTACATAAATTTATCTAAAAAATGAGCAATGTATGGACTAACATATGGTTTGCAATACTGACTGAGACAATTTACTTATTTTAGAACTGATATTTGGAGCTTCTGAATCTGTTTATCTATTAAATCAGATTCTCTTTGTTCTTCAGTTATAATCTTAAATTCTTCTAGGAAGCAAGAAAAATGGACGCAAGAACGCCTCAAAAGACCAATTTAAATTTCTATCACATTTTCAGGTTTTCCATGACTTTGACAACGAAATTTGATATTTTTCCCTGATATTTCCTGGTTTTCCAAGTTTGTGGCAACCTTGACGCGAGGTGAATTTTATGGTGAACATATTACAGAATTTTGTAATCGAAAAACAGATCGACATTCGGCAGTAATTATTCTTTCATCTCATATGTGCTATTTGGATAATTGAAACATGCTAAAAAATTTGTCATATTTCTAGCAAAATTTACTATATTTCATATCCAGATGAACCTCGCTGACAGTCTATTCCTGCGCTATTAAAAACATAGTAAAATTGAAAAGAATTTATACGAAAGAAAAAGAAAACTATAATATGCTCCTCGTGTAAAGATCCTGTTAGTTTGCGAATGAGCAAAGCGCGTACGCGGCATTCTATTTTACACTTATTTCATACGTATCTCGCGCAATTCGTCAAAATGATGCATTATTCTCGATTCTACGCTCAGAAGTTCACACGTGGAAAATTTCCCGGAAATGCGGGAACGTACCGTTCGCGTGTACTTGTAAATAATCGCGAAGCTTTCAGCTGCTCGAAAAGGCGTTCGCGAATTTTACGAAAAGGTTAATTAAAAATTCGTTACGTAAAATGTTGTAAAAGTTGCAAAGGTTCGTTGCGCAACATAACGGAATCGTTATATAACGAACAATCGAAGCGCGCCGTGGAGAGTCGGTGTTTCCGCGAGCGAACGATCCCCGCGCGGTAAAACATTTTACCTCTTGGTGAAATAACGCGAAAAAATATCTCTGACGTGTGTTGTTGACGTTAAACGAAATGTCGCGGTAGATCTGCGAGTAATGTATTTCGCCGTTTTCTCCCTCTTGTTTAGATCATCGCCCTCCGCGCAAACGCTAATCCCTTTACGCTCTGTATCGCTTTTATCTCTGGTCACGAGAAACGAGCCACCCTCATTGTCGTGCATTTGCCCGCGGTAAGATATCAAACAGCAGACGGAGGACGAGAGGTGTGGAGATTACGAACGAGAGATCCCTCGGCACGTACTTGAAATTCGCGTAGAGAAATTCGCGCCGACGACGTGTCGGAGGTTAAATCGCATTTGTACTTAACGACGACGTTAGATTCCGTGAGCGGCTGTTTTTCCAGCCGTGAAGAGTAAATGGCGTTACGCACGCCGACACGGTTATTGACGGTTAAACACACCGTTGTTTCGCGCCACTACGGGAAGGAGAGAACGAGAGAGTCGACCGTGTTTAGATGATGACGTGCGTAATATATTCGGGAGAAAAATTGCGATTGCCCGGTCGGCGCCCCACAAAGTGCGTGAGGATATTAATGCGAATACACGCGTAGGTACACACATCGAGCGAAGAAGTGAGAGAGGCAAAGTAGAGAGAGAGAGAGAGGGAGGAAGAGAGAGGAAGAGAGGAACGGAGAGAACTAGTTGTCCATATAATTACATGCTAATGCCGAGTTTCGCGAGATCCGTGGGAGGAAAACGTGTTTTCGTAGCAACGCACAGTACTTTCATATGGGGTCGCTCGAAAAATAGACAAAAGATATTAGACAGATTTAGCTAAAGCTTTCACACGTCATACACAAACGTGAAGAGCGAAGTTCTATTCGGATGTAAATTAAGGCTGTATATCTCGAAAAAGAAAAAAAATTGGAAAAAGTAAAGGTTAACGTATATTAAAGGTTAACGTATCTAAAAGTGACCACAAAGATAGTAATGGAAAATAGAGATAGAAGTGATCTGTATGAGCCAATTATTGCGAATAGGTAATTAAGTAATTAATTAATTCTTTTACCGTGCTTTGCAACACATGCCGATTGACTGTCGCATTCTAAATAGCGTCGATATACACAGAGATAGCCTGTGAAACAATTCGTCGATGATAAATATTGTGTATACAGATCAACGTGCGATACAAGTCAATCCCGGAATAACGAGATTTTCATCGCTGCATAATATCGTCCTGTTTTCTTTTTTTACAGCTCCCGGTCGCGAGAAAATTACCGTTGTAAATTACAGCTGCAGATTGCACATCCCGTGCGATCACGTTCCGGTTAATTGCATTAGCGGAATGACTTGCATCCAGCTTAATGGGGAAGAGGTGAGCTCTCGAAATTCTCTGACGTACGGTAGTCCGGGGATCTACCTGACCGAGAAGCCGCGAGCCAATGCCAAACGCGGATAAAAAATCGTTTGCTTCGCCATTATCGCGCCCCCGTCTCCCCCCCAAACCCTTCTTCTTCCCGCTCTTTGCAAATAGCCACGTTAATTACTCGGAGGAAGCCTGGTTGCTACGCTCGGATCGGAATTATAAAGCGCCTACTTTCTCGGATATCGCCGTTATTCATCAGTTGCGGGCGAAAGGGAGATATTGAAAAGAAGGGGCGTGAGTTTTCTTTCGCGACGCAGAGACAAGCGTTCAATTGGAAGGCCGATCTTGAGGAGGGATGTGGCGAGACTGCAATTATGCAATTGCTTGATTGGACTCAATCAATTCTTATTCGCGACGATAACTCCTATCGATACTGCACATAGAAAGTATTCCTCCCATTTCCCTATCTTACTTCCACGCCGGGTAATTAGACGGTGAATTAAGTTCAGCAGTAGCCTGCGGTGGTATAGCAGCAATGAATTAAATTCAAAGAAATTCTATATTAGAGAGAAGCGCGCGGAACGCTGCCTCTTAAAATAAAGCTTTCTTAGTCGCGAGAGATAACTATGTTACTCGTGATATAATCTAATCGAAGTTAGAGCGAGCGTAACTTTCTCAATTAGTGCGACTATCAACTTACCACATCATCGAAATCCGCGTTCTACCCGCACCTCGTTCGGCATCACACATTTTCCGCTCGCCCTGTCTCTCTCGTCGTCGCTGCGCCATGTTATGTGTGTGTATGTATGTATGCCCTCGCCAACTGAAAACAAAAGTGAAGTAAGAAATCTCTTCTATTCTATTTGGGATTATTCGTAATGATATTTTGATACAACATTAAAAACTACATATTAAAAAATGCTACATGTTGTTGAGTGCTATAATAATAATGTTCTATCGATGACTTTTTGCTTTATGACTTTTGGCTAGTCTCCCCGAGATATTCAACAAGTAAAAAAATCGTAATTATGTCATTGCTAAGTGAACAGATACTGCGAGGATTGCAGAAATATCGTGGAAAATTGTGCGTGTCGTTAGTCGCCGCGACTATGGAAAGATATAAAAGATGGACGAAAAGGGTAGTTAAAATCAAGTTACGGAATATGCCGGGCTCCTACCTCGAATTACACGCTTCACCAACGATCAAAACCGACGTGAGGTCAACCTTCAATGCTGCGAATATGGAGGGATGTGTTTCGCGTATCGATCGCCGCTATTTGTCACGATTTACCGCGAATAAACGCCTGAACCATCCTCGCAAAGGACCGTGTGAACTCGCGGGAACGCTCCCGATTTCAAACGTCGATTCGAGGCACTCGCCGAAAAGGAGGACCGCTGCGCCTTCGAGCGGACGAGCCGCGAATTAAAGTGCGCGCGCCACGTCGGTAAGTCAACTTCCGTTCTTTCCATCGGAGCTACACTCTCCACGCTCGACACAGAACAACGTATACTTGAGGCTTGACGGGAAAGAGGGATAGAGAAAGAAAGAAAAAAAAAATCGCGAAATAATGCAGACCAGCCAGTTTTTTCCAGGATGTTTTTAAGAAATCCTTTGGACATTTGTACTCCGTGGGTATATCTGATTTTGAAAGTAGCCGATAATCAGATATTACCCAGTCAGCGGTAAACATACCATCACTCGGTGTGTACACTCAGGCCGCCAAGTGCTCGGATTTGACGGACTAGTCGTTCGCGAGCTAATCTTCGCGGTGATTAACATCTGTATTTTCGCACGATGCCGGTATTTTGGTGGCATCCTCGAGGGTTCCATTAATCTCGAACGATTGTGACTCGCGCGTTTCATTGCAAATAAACAGAACAAAAATTTGATCGTCGATACCGCCACTGAATATGGCGGAATGCGCGGCGGAACTCTCGGAGCTCGAGAGGAAGCAGAGAACGATCGACAAAGCGCCTTTTCGAAATCTGATCATCAGCGATACCACGATATTGGACAAAGTTGAGGGTAGGATGCCGTGCGAGAGATGTTTCGCCTCGCGGAAGTACTTCTGTTACCATTGTTATCTGCCCGTGATTGATCAGACGTATTTTCCACGAGTGAAGGTACGTTGCGATTTGTGTTGCAATCTATATAATTTCAAAATCGAAATGTTGGTTTAATTACAATTAGAGGCACATTCTTCACTCTTGTCATTTTCAGTTGCCTATTAAAATAGACATAGTTAAACATCGTCGCGAGATAGCTGGCAAGAGCACAGCTATTCATGCTGCGATATTGGCACCAGAGGATGTGAAGATCTACACATATCCACAGATTCCTGAGATAGACAAAGAGGAAGTATGAGAGAATAACAATACGTTCATCAGTTTTACACAACTCTTAAGAGTACTTGTTAATTTAAAGAATATAATCCCTTAGACTATTTTAATTTTCCCTAGCAAAACCGCCATACGAGTGGAGGATCTTTTTATGAGGGAAAAGACAAACAATGAAGAGAGCCAAAATCCTACCACAACGGAAAGGATCAACACTGTGCTTCCTATAAAAAGGGCTATTTTTATAGACAGCACATGGCAGCAAACCAAAGAGATATATAAAGATACTAGGTTGAATGGTACGTGGATAGAATTTGCAATTTTTGTATGACATTTCTGTCATTTATACAATGATACTCGGAATATTGCAGGACTACGTTGTGTAGTTCTAAAGTCAAGGATCTCTCAGTTCTGGCGAAATCAAAAGAACTGTCCAAGATGGTACTTGGCAACAATTGAAGCGATTCATCAATTTTTAGTGGAACTACATACGTGTGCCTTTGGTGCTGTAGAGAATTACGCTGATTTAGATGACTCTATGGTAAATAGAACACAAGACTTTGTGATTCCCAATGAAGAATACTTAGAAACGTATTTGCCATTGGATCTGAAATACAACGGGCAATACGACAATCTTTTGTACTTCTTCAAATATATGTATGATAAGATTCACACTATGTATGATCATAACAAACTATTAGCTTATAGGAGACCACTTTTGTAATTATTTTATCACTGTACAATTTATGACTGTACAACTGTACAACTGATGACAAAAGCAACTAATGAGTAGATTTATCAGTTAGCCTAGATTGAAAATATTGTGTTTGGCTGTTATTTCTCTTGCGTAATTGAACACTAAGAGTGAAACCAGAAATTGTCATTCTACGTTATGAGAGAAATAACAAAGTCTTGAAAGAGTGCAAGTTTATGTTCATTAGATTTAGATAGGTTAGGAATCCTAGGGACCTCATACCGTCACTCGCAATTGCACTCGCGACAATTCTGACTCTTATATTCGTATTGTAAGCATCGAAATATGCGATTAAATGGCGTAAAATCATTAACTATGATGAATTCCGACAAGAAGAATAGTCCGTCATATTTACCATGTTCCCATTTAATTCCTCAAGAACACACGATCGGAGTCAGAGTCGCGATTGCGTTCCAATTCTATCTCCCGATCGCACGGTCATTGCACGTGCTTGCATCGCGGCATTAGCTGTGGTAAATGTTTGCCGAATAAACAATAACAAAAATAACCTTCGCGAGCGTGCGGAGAGGGAAGAGAGGGAGCGGGAGCGCGCACGGCGCACGGAGCGTACCTAAACAAGGTGGGGGCGGCACGCCGCACGGAGCGGCTCTCGAGCGCGAGCAGTAGCGCGATCTGACGTCACACGCGGTGCACTTCACCCCGTCCTTCCTCGCGTCCGTCGCGCGCGGCCGTAGCGCTCGCAGCAGTCGCGGCCGTCTGCGATGAGTTTAGTTTTGAAAACAAGGGGCCGCCCGCCGCTCGCCATCGCACGTCGTCGTCGTCGTCGCGCTCGCTCCGCGTAGACGAGGCGCTCGGTCAGACGCATCGCGGACGGATCGACCGTAAGTGGATCGTCGAGGATCGTGCCGTGTCGTGCCGTGGACGTTTATCGCTCCTTCCGTCCCTCTTTCCTACACGCATACGTACGTACATCCGTCCCTCCGTTCACTCACTCACTCACTCACTCTCGCTCGTTCGTTTCTTCCTCTCTCTCTCTTTCTATTGCGTTATTTCTCCACTGTGTCCCCTCATCTAGCCGTTTCCCTGATCGTCAGCACCTCCTACGCTCCCCGCGTCTCTGTGCCGTGTAATCCTTCGTGTCTACATCGAAACGTGACCGATACAAAAAAAATGGACGCCCTACGGGAGCAGGTGATGATCAATCAGTTCGTGCTAGCTGCGGGCTGTGCCAGGGAGCAGGCAAAGCAGTTGCTACAAGCGGCGCATTGGCAATTTGAGGTAAGAAAACAAGACTAACAGCACGAGAGAGAGAGAGAGAGAGAGAGAGAGAGAGAGAGAGAGAGAGAGAGAGAGAGAGAGAGAGAGAGAGAGAGAGAGAGAGAGAGAGAGAGAGAGAGAGAGAGAGAGAGAGAGAGAGAGAGAGAGAGAGAGAGAGAGAGAGAGAGAGAGAGAGAGAGAGAGAGAGAGAGAGAGAGAGAGAGAGAGAGAGAGAGAGAGAGAGAGAGAGAGAGAGAGAGAGAAATACAGAGCGGTGTGTTGTGTGTGGGTGAAGACAGAGAGAAGGGAAAGCAAATGCGAAAAAAACAGCACGAGTGAGCATATAAGTCCTTATTACGCGCCCTTAGCGATGCATATACTTGGCTATATAATAACGCGCACGAGACATACACTCTCTCGCCTGAACGCCGCTACGTAAACAAAGCGACGAAAATGGCCGATCGCCGCTGCCGTCGACTCCGCTATGTAACACTCTATTTTCCAACGCCGGCCGTTCACACGAAGCGGCGATAACGCGGCGAGTTCGTTGCTGATCGGCGGACATTCGCGGTCCTTTCCGGATCAATGTCGATTTCGACGTCGAGCAGTGATATCGCGACGTCGCCACCACCGCCGTCGCGTTCAACGTCAATGAGCACGCGGCGTAGCCGCCTCGGTTCGCTTCATTCATAAAAATCACGCTACGCGTTAATAGCCGTGCGTTTAAATCATCACGCCGATCTCTCCCGTGTGTGCGATGCCCGCTCGTGGAAGATCCGTGGCCCATAATCTCGCGTTGCGTCCTTATCAAGATCGCCAGCGCTACAATCGCCGTAAACCATAACGCGTCGTGCGAAACGGCGGGCGTAAATAATGGCTCTCACACGCGCACATCGTCGTCGTCGTCGTCATCATCGTGGTCTCGATTATCGGTTTCATTGCGTGCTGCGAACGTACTCTTCGCAGCGGAGATTGAAGCCGGCGCGTTCGATTTCCGATTTGGCCGGCCACGCGAAACCGGCCCTTCCGCCTCTATTGCTCTTTCGTATTGCGCAAATAGGTATGGGAATGGCGTTGCGAGAGAGCCACCGCTGTCTTTCGCATTACACACCGCGAATATAATCGCGAGAGCGTGTAGTGAGAGAGAAAGAGAGAGAGAGAGAGAGAGAGAGGGGGGGGGGG
>NW_022639460.1:2607666-2618344 GCF_010583005.1 Odontomachus brunneus | reverse complement strand
AGAGAGAGGGGGGGGGGGAGAGGAAAAGATAACGCAGCACGACGCGCTCATGCATCATCACGATCAGAAGCCGTGGAATCTTTTTGTGTGCTTTGACCACAATGTAAACAATGCGGCAACGTGTATTTATATACACGCGTGTGGAACGCGCGCGCCTGTCTCGCCTTCTTCGTAGCGCGATATGTTGGCTTTTGCCGCGTTATGCGGAGTCTTCTAACCCGATAGTTATGACTCAGGCAAGTAACGATCCTACGGAGAAACATATGAAAAATTTGGGACAAATTTTCTTATAGATCTTTTCTTCGGACAGTGTTCAAATGAGAAATAAAGAGAAGATGACTCGAAGATTAAAAGAACGTAATCTTAGGAAATTAAAAAATTGGTGTCTTGTGAGACAAAAGTACCAATGTCTGGAAGCCAACAACACCGATACCTCTTGACATTCTTATTTTGTTTTGGTCCTTAAATACGAATATTTAAACTTTTCCAACGCAAAATATATGTGTATATTCAATGTACATATATATGTATTCTCTATATTGAAAGTTGAAATAATCGTGTTTGAAGACCAAAGCAATGAGAATGATCAGTTAGTTATTATATCCTGTCATCGATACTTTTACCTCGCACTCATTTTTTCTACTGTTTTAACCACTTTACACATTCACAGAACACCTTGAAATGATCCTCCTCTGATGGCCTTTTCCCCGTAAAGCCCGGGGCATAACTTTTATTTCGCGGCGCGTATAGAAAGTGCAAGTGAGTGAAAAAGAACATACACGGTAGAAAGCCCACCTCCGCTCGTCTGTTATTCCTTTCGCTGCAGCTCGTCTCCCTCCCCCTCCCTCCCTCTCTCCCGCACCCCTTTCAGCCCGACCGAAATACGAAACGCGTTCCTATGCCGCGCCGACCTATTACATTCTTATGCTAATACTTGTGTCAATGTATCCGGATCGTGTATCACACCGCGTTTTAATTAAACGCCGCCGGTTGAATGTCAACGCCGGTGTTATTGCGTAACGCGTTATAATAAAACAAGCGTCAAACCGCGTCGCGCGGCGCGGTTTCGCCGCCTTTTAAATCGAGCCGAATTAGTCCTTCGCCGGTTATTATCAAAATAAATATTGTCGTGTATCCCGGAAAGACACGTTGTACAAGATACGGACACAAAGACGCGGATGTGCTCCTCAATCATCGCATGATGCGGATATAATTTATGATACGATGGCGTATCTCTCGCGATTGATACGCGATAATAAAGGGTAGCGCGTTCTTCACGCATTTCCGTACGGCAATTTGCGCGAAAAAACACCGAAGTTCCCTCGGCGAAATCGGCCACTCGGTCCGATAAAGACCCAATAAGACGCCAGAGTTGATCGAGGCGAGTGTGATTTCTATGCTGCTACATGTGTAATTATCTGTATGTCTCGATAATCGCCGATAGCTGGCGAGGCGTTAACAGTAAACGCACGTGGTGTCATCAGCGATATTGCTTGGTAATTCTGCGCGACTCGAGCAATGCGTGTGCGTACGGATAGACGCGCACGCATCGGACATCGATACTGTTAAACATCCGGCGAAGAGACCACTCGCGTACGGGACGATCGAAAGATTACGACAGGCGCATTAGTGGCACATCTGGCAGAGGAGTTGTCTCGCTCGGCTCGATTACGTCGTCATTCTCGCTGCTCCTAATCATAGATGACTATACACGGTCCCTTGTACTCCATCAAGGTCGGCTTACCGAGCTTGCGGACACGAAAACGGTATCGACGTTATGCTCCGGCATTTAACACGTTCTTACATCGCTCTCTCTCTCTCTCTCTCTCTCTCTCTGGTAAAAATAGAAAATTTTCTCCGCAGCGCGGCAGAAAGTATGAGCTGCACAATAGATTTTTTTACACTTTATTTCAGTATTGGACATTAATCGATTCAAAACTTTTTTCGACGAGAGCAATCGGCAAATCAATCATCAAAATTGATGAGTCGTTGTGTATGTAATAACAAGTGATTTTGATGAAATCAATTACTAATCATTGTATAATGAGTTATTATGAAAGTTTGATTATGAATTAATTTTATTTGATTAATTGAATTGAATTAGTTGATCTGTAAATAATAAAACTAATTAATTTGATTAATTAATTCAGTCATTACTCGGTGGAATTATTCGTGACTATACATGACGATTGATTTCAGCCAAAGCACATTCATCGATTGATGCCCAATGTTTCCACTCAGCAAGCATTAATCAATCGTCACATACTGAAAGAAAAGAATTTTGAAAATTTATTTAGAATATAAAAGTTTCTGCGAGTAAACTTTATTATCTCACAAATAAAATTGCAAGTACAGGCTGGCGCAAAAGATACGAACTGGTTTAAAAAAAATTCATAACTTTTTAAATTTAATTTTTCTTTTCCTTTTTCTTTTCAGACTTTACAAAGAAGATTAGGGAAAATCTTCGTAAATTAGACTTCATAATTCTATATAAATAAATTGAAAATTTGAAAGTAAAATTTTTGTAAATATTTAACAACCGTTCGCTTCTTTTGCGCCATCCTGTATTTCTTCCTCAGTGGATATGTATAATTTTATGAATAATTTCATCGATAGGACTCAATTCATTATTAATCAATGTATAATTAGTCACATGAAAATTCGACCTTATCAATCGGTGAAAAACTAGTTGTGATTTTATGCGTGACGATTACTTAATTATGAGATTTGCTGATTGTTTTAGCCGAATGGAATTTTTAACCGATTCGTGCCTGACCCGACAACGCCTGATTGGTGTTCCCGCGGTGATCGTGCAAGTAGGAGTGCACACGCGAGCGTTTCTAATCGAGCAATTCTAACGACTGTGCTTTCTCTCTTTGCAGACTGCACTCAGCATTTTCTTCCAAGAGGCGGCGATACCCTCGTGCGCGCAAGGAGCCGGCACCCACTTCGGCCAAGTAAGTTTACTTCCGGCATTATTACCGCCGTTACGAAACACGTAACGCGGACTGCGCGTTTATATCCGCGGCTGTCGCGCAATCGATGAGCATTCTATTTCTGCGTCAGTGAGTGAGTAAGTCGTCGTCGTCGTCGTCGTCGTCGTCGTCGCCGTCGTCGTCGTCGTCGTCGTCGTCGTCGCCGTCGTCGTCGTCGTCGCCGTCGTCGTCGTCTTCGTCGTCGTCGTCGTCTTCGTCATTGTCGCCGTCGCCGCCGTTTTGCTTCGTCTCTTCTTCTTGTTTGTCTTCTTCTTCTTCTTCTTTGCAGACATGAGAAGGAAAGTCAGGACCTAGGGAGACGACGAGACGAGGTCGTCGGTGGATCTATCGTCTCGAGAACGTCGTGTCAAGATGTGTAGCCTGATCTGTAACGCGAGATCGCTCACAAGCACGAGACGCAACGGGACATTCGCAAAAATACGATATCATCCCGGTTGTTTCTCTCTCATCCTCTCGGGTCACGTAATCTCACGTAATAACGCGTGAGTCACGTTAAACTTTCGGCGGACCCGGCGAACGACGTGCGTGGGTCGTCGTGTATGTTCTCATCCTCTATTGATTATTCAAAAGTAGGTTTCGCGGGAGAGAGATCGCAGAGCGAACAGGCAAGCGGGCGGTTTGTCGGTCGGTCTTTGGAACACGTCGTCGTCGTCGTCGTCGTTGTAATTTGTTTGTTCGCACAAGCCTTCGCCGGCGCGATTCACGAAATCGCTTCTTCCGACCCCCGCGAGCGCACGTCCTAATGCGCGCATATAGTATAACGGGGGAGTATACGGGAGAAAATCGATCGTAGCGTGTGTCTGACCTTCACGCGTGCTTTCCACCCCTTCCGCGACTATTTATGTAACGTCGCGTTTTCTGATTAATTACTTGCTCTCGCGTGCGCGGCCACCAGATATTTCTCTCTCTCTCTCTCTCTCTCTCTCTCTCTCTCTCTCTCTCTCTCTTTCTCTCTTCATTCCAGCTTTTGTAATTTCAGGATCGTCATACACAAGGTCGTCGTGTGTGACGTCTGTCACGCTGTTTCCTCGCTGCTCAACGCGACGTTTGAATTCGGACGAGGAACGAGACGGAAGGGATTTCGATTATTTCACATTCGCTCGCCGCGGCTACTCTCCGACGAGGAGAGGTGAATCCGCGATTTATCGCGGTTTATTCCAGCGAGGCCTAAGCTAAGCGACCGATCTGCCATTTAGCTCTCTTTCCTTGCGCGTTACTCGCCTTTTTGCACGCGTGATCTGGCTTGTGATCAGGCTGCGAGAGAGGAGATCCGACGTTCTATACGGAGCGTCCGGTAATAGACGCACGTGGTGGCGACGTTCCTTGTCGGAAACTAAAACGAACTGTCCTGAGAGGAGAAACGCTCGGGACGCGAATAGTTTTCGAGCGTCGCGGGGCCGATCAAGCGGAAGTTCCTCGCGCATCCTACGAGGAGACACGAAGAATAGGAATTAAGGCGGGGTCGTTGTTCCTCGGCTAATCTTGTCCCGTCGCCTTTCCGAAAACGCAGAAGAACGGAGGGCGACGCTCGAGGAAAAATCGAGGAGCGCGAGCTCTCTCGCAAAGGAAAATAACGTTCCGTTCACCAAATGCGCCCATTACCTAACACCCTGTATATATATGCCTCAGCTTCGACATTCTCTGGCGAAGTTTACCGCTCTCCGCCACTGTTTGCCGCATTCTGAACTCGAGCGTGTTTTCTTTCTCGAGCTTCTAAGGCGGGCTTGCCAGGTTAAATGAAAAGCGAGAAAGTAGGTCAATGTCAATGATTTTTTTCCCAAGCGTAACGACGCGCCTTGTAATTTATACATTTAGAAACTTCCACGTTAAAATAAAGCGCGAAGCAGACAGACGAAACTTGTACTAGAAATATTTTCTCTCTCTCTCTCTCTCTCTATCTATCTATCTATCTATCTATCTATCTATCTCTCATTCGCATATATTCGTTCTGTTTTATGCTAATATAAAGTGCTTCACAATGAAGCTTAATTGAATACCATTATTATTCATGATACTTATCTGTATTATCAGAGATGACGATGACCACGATGGAGATGTACAGTTTGCACGGGCAGATTTCTCGGGCGTGTTTTCATGCGCAGTACTCGATGAAGCGGACGCGATTGACTGGATAATGGACAGTCGGAAATTCGTTTTGAATGAACGCAAGGTCGTGCCGTGGAAACCGGTTCGAAAGGTCCCGGTTGTAAAGGGCTCGCCGGTGTGACGCCGGTAGCAGGTGTCAATAGCGGTACGCCGCTATCGTGTTTACGACGTTTATCAACGTCTTACGTGCGAGGAAGGAAACATCGCGCGGAATAACAATCGACAGACTGAAACGTTACACCTAGCGATTATTGTTGATATACGGGTTGTCTGACAATTAATCGCGCAACTGTTGTGTACAAGTAAAGATTGCCCAGCTGAACACAAAATTCGTCTACCATTTCGCAAACGTCAACGTACTGTTTTTGAGTCGCAAATTAAATGCTTGGTTTACACCGAGAGGACTGACCTGTACCATGACCAATCGCAGTCGATTATTCTTGTCAAAATCAACTGCGATCGGTCACAGTATAGATCATTCCTCTCTGTGTAAACTAAGCAAAAGAAGGCTGGTGACTGATTACCGCGATAGATATACTTGTACATCAGGTTAAACTGAACGAAAAAGTTCTCTACCATTTTGCATATAATCGCGTAAATTTGTAGTTATTAACTAAAGAGGATTGATGCATGATTGTGGGCGACAATGTACCGATCTTTAATTGATAAAACCGCTTGAAAAATAGTAGAGAACTTTTTTTGGTCAGTTTGATCTAACGTATATCTGTTGTATTGTGTATGATCATTTACCAATTTACTTAAAGTAGTACTTTCAGGAGTTTGATCAATTCTATCTATACATATCGCAACTGCATAATGAATTGTCGGACACCTTGTGTAGAAACACGTCATCCTATTACCGCAAGCGATGCTTCATTTTTTCGTAATTTGCTGGTGAATATCGCTGATGGGATTTGCGAATTACTCGTATAGAATTGTGCGTTCCGACAGCGGACGAAGGCAAAGGTGCTGTTCTCGCGACAGGACACACAAGGGAGAGCCGCTGTGCCGGCAGACGGAGAGACAGTCGTCGAGCGCGTTACTATTCTCGGTCGGCGGTGGCACATTCCGATAAGTCGTGTGCCAAATCCCGGTCGGAGACTGGACACGCGTCGCGACAACAGCACCTTCTAGACGCACACGCAATCCTTTTTTTACGGCTCCTGCGGCGTCACTGCAGTATGAAGAAAAAATCACGACACTGAACAATGACGCGTTATTGATGTGTATTTGTATTCGCGCGCGCGTACATGTGTGTGTGTGTGTGTGTATACTGTGCAAATCCGAGCTTTATTCGCACCTGTTTTCGGTGGTCGATTCTTCATTATCTTCAGATCTTCGCTTGGCTCTCACATTCGTGTGCAATCGATGAGAATGAAAGTATCGAAATTTCGACCGTAGTCAGTCGATCCTCGATCGTTATCTCGCGTTCATCGATAAATTCTCTTCGCACGAGCGGTTCATTCATAAAAGCGAAAGTACTACGGGATTCGTTTCGCGAGAAACCATAATCGACGATACCGTAATGGGGAGGAGCGCTATTATCGCTATTTAATTACCTGCTTATCGCCCGCAGGTTATCGCGGTCGCTTGTTGTCACGCTATTACTACACGTGTTACCCGCGTGTATTGTTTGGTCGTATCCGTTTACCTGGTGGCCCGGACATCACGTGCAGCAAGTTCGACGACCTCGTTACCTAACAGTCGTCTCTCGATCTGGCGCATCCGCGACAGATTTCCGTCACCTCTCGTTGACGACAAACTTTTCCCCACGATATCTATTTTTTTACTCCCAACGAGCGTTTCTTCTTCTTCGTGTTCTCTGCTGGAAATATCATTCTACTCGGAGGAAATGAGATTATCCGCCAGAAATGAGATCTCATCACACAGTTATAAAAAGTATTAATGAACTTTGCACATGAAAGTTTGACAAATTTTAAAACTGTTTTGAGAATTAAATCTTTCTCTCCTCGTTCTCACGCCAGAGAAAAGAAAGACGATTTTATCATCAAAAAGAGAAGAGAAAAGATGATACAGAACGATTTTTTGTGCTTGCAGATCACGCCGTGCAACACGCCAGCCACTCCACCGAATTTCCCGGACGCGCTGTTGGCGTTCTCGAAAATGTCAGCCGGTGACAAGACCCCCTCTGGTAAGTCGTTGCTATCGTGACAATTCCACTCCAATGTTAATACGTGAAAACGATTATAGAAGAATTGAATATATTGATTATAGAAGAAAGAGTCAACACATATGTATGTCGCGAAAGCTCTTTCAAGCGCGATATCGATGTTACAGGTATGTCACCGAGTCAGAACGGATTGCAGACGAACTCAACGACGTCTGTGACGGCGAGCATGCAGCATCATGCCGCGGGTGGTCGGTGTAGCGCGTCCGGGAACGCGCAGCAACAAACGACCCAGCCCCAGCAACAATTCGGCTTGGGAGAGCCGCAGAGATAAAACTGACCCGGTCCTAGTCGGCGATGCGCGAGCACGAAACCACGTAGTATAGGCGCGCGATAATGTTTCCGGGGCGAGAATCGCGCGCCCCGATACAGCGAGATGGCATATTAGAGAAGACAGAAACGTACACACGCGAAAGAAGGAGCGGCTGAAGAAACGGAAAGGAGAGGAGGAGGCGACGCGCTGAGCCGTGCGACTCGTTCCTTGAGACGCGTCGTTTCCTGGAGGAGGAGAAGGAGGAAGAGGGGACGAAAGAAAAGAAGAGCACGTCCACGAGAAAACGTCTCTGTGGATCGAAGACTACGTTAGCCATGCACAATAATAGCGACGTTTGTGGTGTGCGTGTATATGTGCATCATGTACGTACGAACACGCGACAGTACCCGAGTGTCGATTTTTCTCGATGACGATGATCACGACAATGTCGCCGCCCGTTGTTCAACGCGATTACACACACGTGTCTCGATCGCCGTTTGTTTCCTCCTCTGCTATCTCGACCACCTCGAGAGCCTCGAGACACAGTGACAGAGGAAGGCAAAACAGCACGGGCCTCGCGGTAGTCCGCTTTATCAGCGGTCTACTCACGGCGGAAGCACACAACAGACGAGGAACGAGGTCGAGGGTTGTTTTACAGGAACGTCTATATCTTCTCCCTCTGTCTCTCCGTCTTACGTCTCGGATTTTCTTACCTTCTCTCCGACTGAAGTAACGTAGACCCGGAAAGTCGATCGAGAAACGAAGACTTCGATGTATCTCCGTGAGAATGATTGGCTGTTGAACGTACGACTACCCCGTTCCACGATCCGACTTCCTTGTAGTCCCTTGTCGCTATTAGACACGCGGCTGTTTCTCCAGGATTCGTTGTGTACACACACACACACTTCACACATATATATACACATACCTTCGCTTTCGGATCGAGTGCGACGAACTTTCGCTATCACTTCCACGCCACAGTACAAAAGAGCTTCGCTACTGCGAGGTATATATATTACAAATATATATAAATATATATATATATATAGAGAGAGAGAGAGAGAGAGAGAGAGAGAAAGAAAGAGAGAGATTTTTTTTAGTTTTATCGTGTCTCATTTTTCGAAAAGATCGTCGCATTTTCTTCTTTTCTCTCGCAGAAGATAATGACAAGATCCGCTTATTTTGCACGCAAGGTATATCTCAAACAGCTTGCTCCGTTGCTGCTACTTCACCTGGAAAAATATTCATTTAATGTCGTAATACTTGGCTAATCTAATTCAGTTAGATACTCATCCTTTCGCTGTTTCATCTAAGTAGCAATGTTCGTGGTACGTGCGTTATTATTCACTCTTCGGACGGATTTCGTTTCCGTACGTATAAGCGTGTATTTCGATGGTATAAAATATACGAGACTAAATGTGTAATTAAATGAAGATCTTTATCGTGTAAAAATTTGTAAAAAGATTCCCCTCGAATTATATAACGTTCGTCTAGACGTTTTA
The DNA here is from genome assembly GCF_010583005.1 of Odontomachus brunneus. NCBI lineage: Eukaryota > Metazoa > Arthropoda > Insecta > Hymenoptera > Formicidae > Odontomachus > Odontomachus brunneus. The sequence continues at coordinate 2,609,299 of NW_022639460.1, read as the reverse complement.
CGTACTAATAATTGGGATCCGAGAGATCGCGTGGATGATAAATGAGCGACAGAAAGAGTGAGTGAGAGAGAAAGAAAAAAAAGAGAGATTTACTCATCGAAAATAATAGTATACCAAGTGTCTCTTTCCTCGTTTCCGCTGTTACGGCGAACAGCGAAGACTTCTCGGTTTAATTAATGTATATTTTTCGTCGACTAATTACATTAACATACAAACATACATACACACACAAACAGACACATGTGCGACTAGAGATTATAAACTACCTGTTTTATTCAATACTAGACTTCTTCACGATGTTCACAAACGCTCTCGTCTGGCAGCTGACGATACAACTCTACCTGAAACAGTATATCGAGAATCGCTCCATATCGTTCGTTATATTTATCCTAACATAGACAAGCAATCATTTGTTACTGCAAATATTCGTACTTGTTTCTACATGTTTATGTTACATAGCAATGAATTTTTTGACATTTCTTTCATGTTGTAGATCTCCTATAATAGATGATAGAGAATTTTTTCTTTATCATTGATGTCTGATGTTTATAAAGTGTCTTTACACAGTATATCTGATCTTTTCATACGTAGCCGTAATAATAGTCTCGAAGAGAGTTAATAAAGATCGTGAAAGTCCAAACTTAACTGGACTAACTTTTTATTTTACGATCATGCAATAGTTCCAGATTATCCAGATGTCGCATACAGCTTCGTCATTGTGAAATCGTTTTTATGTAAATAATAGTAGATATTAAGCATAAGAGAAATACTTTATGAGTACGAGATATTTTTTCCACGCTTTAAAAACCTTCCTTATGTTTGTAACGTTTAGGCTATTTAAGATAGGTAAGAAAAAAGGAGAAGAAGGAAGAGAGAAATATGAACTACTATGTTGAAATTATAATATTACTATTATTGTTTATTTGACTATTAAGACAAATAAAAATGTTCATGTACATAATTTTGAAGAATTAAATAAAATATTAATAATGGTGCTTTTTCTTAGCTTTGCAGAGTTTAGTTTCACTTGAACCTTTGTATTTTGGAGTTTTGGAACAGCCATGTTGAAAAAATACTATAAAAAGATATATATATATATATATATATATGTACAAAATTGTAAAGTCACTTTTTCCGGTCATAAAAAACAATTAAAATTCAACAGGCTATAACTTTTATAAACACAACGGTAACGTGAGATTTCAAAGATAATCGAGTAAGAATGCATTTGACTTGTCGTGACTTAAATTGAAAGTCTTCAAATTTGCTGTTAAATCGTAAAATGAAAATAAAAAGACACACATACATCACACTCCAAGTATAATGCAATGCACCAGATGCATGATCTGTCCGAAAAGTTCATAGGCAATAATTTTTAATAAGCATATATTTAATTATCAGGTACATCGAGTGCATCTCCCTCAAAATATTTTCCTTACGACATTGCACATTATTCCAGCGTCTCTTCCATTGAATTCGTCGACTGCTGCTCTCTTCAGAACACGTTCATTTTTCCGGTTTACAGACCGAAGAATTAATCGAAAGGAAATAGTCGACAAACGATAATCGCTAACGATTTCGCTCATATATATATATATATATATATATATATATATATATATATATATATATA
>NW_022639460.1:2476489-2607419 GCF_010583005.1 Odontomachus brunneus | reverse complement strand
ATATATATATATATATATATATATATATATATATATATAATTTCAATGCATTCTACATTAAAGTTTAAATGTTTATAACTTTTGATGGAGCATTTTCCAAAGAAATGTTTTAGACAAAGTTTACTTGCTTTTTCCTGTAGAATCCAAATATGTAATATTGTATAGGGGGTTTGATAGGACATATGTTTAAAGTTATTAGCTTGTAACACTACGTGGGCCACCCTGTATATGTGTATATATATATACTGCTATCAATGAGTCAAAATTAATGTGTACAAACTTTTTGGACAGACAACATATCCTGCAACGAGCCATGGAAATTACCCCCGTACAAAAAGTTGCGATACAATAATTATACATAACACTTAATTTGTTTGTTTAATACAATTTTCTCATAGTAATAAGTTTTAGAGTATAAGAACTGGTAACTCTCTACTGTATCACCTTTTGTACTCGCGCGAGCACGTCTTTTATCACGGTATAAAGTACTAAATTAATAGCTGAGTGCGGTTCGTTTTATCGTTACAATTGTTACAATATATGCGTAGAAAATGTATATATATGTACATCGGCTACGTGGCGAATGTGTCTGTGTATACGTGTAAAATCGCGTAACCTTAATCTTTGGGAATTCTTTGAGTATTCAAGACGTTTCGACGCTTTTCCCTAGACCCGACCATCTATCCGGCACCGGCAGGAAATAACGGTGCATAGCGGCTATGAATCTGGCGCGATACTCCTCCGGCGAAATTATGGTCGGCAATTTACCCTGACCGCCTAATATGCCAGACTTCTTCACCATAGTTTCGAGTTTCTTGTCCCACGTAAACGTTCTTATGTAATCTGCGAATTGAGATAACAAGTGAGACCAATGTCGTGATGACGTGGATGAAACTGTCCGGACTATTCGTCTCCGTAAGAATTTGACAGAATTCTCATACAAAAACATGTTTACCTATTATACCGAGCACAAGTTCGTCAGAGCTCGGTTCCAAGCCCACCAACAAGGAATAATCCATCACGGAGTTGTCTGCTAAGAACTTGGTGTCTTGCTCGATGGCTCGGTTCAATACCGCCTTGGAATGCGAACGAATGTACAAGGGGGAGTCGCAGCTCACTGTAAAATTAGTGCGCTCCTTATGCTACAGAAACAACATCGAATCACAGATTTACAGATGTGCGCATGAATACATACTGTTCAGCAGATTCTCGTCGAGCAAAACGAGTTCACCCTCGTGACACGTCTCGTCGGGATTCACCAGGCGATTCCGCACGGATCCTTTCAAGTCGAACTTGTCGGTGATGATCCGGTTGTAGAACAGATTCTCCATCACTAACACGCTGGTACGGAGCGCGGCATTGGTCGTGTTATTCTTGAACGACACTCTATACACGCCAACTATTTTGCCCAACAACGTCGGCTGCTTGGTCTGCTGACACTTCTCCATGTAGGCGAAGAAGTTCGGCGCGAAATCGAGGAAGATCTGCGTCTCGAGCCGAGACATTTCTTTTATGATGAACCTGTCGTCTGCAATAGGAAACAGTAGTATCAGTGTGAAATAAGAAGTACAACGACGCGACGACGAAAGGAGAACTCTACTCTGCGTTGCCTCTACCTCTGGTTTTGCAAAAAGCGCTGCCGCTTTTGCCGCCTTTCGCCGCCCATTGCACGCTGCGACTCAGACTTCTTGTATACCCATCCTCGCCGCACGGCAAGACGCTCTCTCTCAGAGCGGCGAATTGCGCGGCAAAGTATATCCTGCAGAAGAAGTTGGTGGTAGTGTCGTTGAACTGCACCTCGATATAATTCTGTTGCTTGATGGTCCTCTTGTCGTCGTCGACGACGGGCTCGGTAGTGCCGGCGACAACGTTGCCCGACTCCATGCCCGATATGTTCTTATCGGACTCGACAGGACTGTTGGCCAGGTTGGGACTGTTGCCGCGGAAGAAGGACAGCACGGACGGTCGTTTGAACTCGTTCGATTGCGCGAGATCGAGCGAGCTGTCTCTGCCCTCTGGCAACTTGCGCCTGCTCGGCTGCGGACTGGGGTTAAACTCCGATCCTTTCGTCGTTCGCAGCAGTTCCTGTAGCGCGTGCTTGTAGTCGTGCGAGTCCAGTGCGTACGCGATTATAGACGACGGCTCGGACTCGTAAACCACTATAGGCACAACCGAACTGCAATAGAGAATCACGAGTCATTTTACATCTGAAATTCGTGGAACTGAAAGCTCTCATTCAGATCATTTCCAATCTATATGAAAAACAGAAAACAGATCTTTATTTATCAACATAAATATCTCTTTAGGAGAAAGAAAATGCAGATTGCAAAAATGATCGTATGTAGAGGACATAGTTAAAAATAATTTTACGTAAAATATTACATGTAAAACTTTTATCATTATTTTTATATAAAATTACAGAGCTGCTGACCAACGATCGCGCCACGTACCCAAGCGGCAGCAAGTAGTGCTCCAAAGACCCCAAAGGATTCGTTATCGTGTGGTTTACGGAAACGGACGGCAACAATTGCGACAAGATTGTCTTCTTCTTTTTCTTCTTGTCGGACATGTCATCCGACGAGAGTGGTAGCACGTCGGAATGTGATCTCTGATGCATCTTCGGCGAGCCCTGATTCCCGGTGACGATCTCGTCGGGATTATTCGCGGACTCGTTGTCGGAGTTCTCGACCAGCTCGGTCGACGCCTGGAAATCACCCTGTATAGCCGTAATCGCGTCTACAGCGTTGTAATCCGCCGACATTGGACTCAAGTCCTCGAGCTGCGACTCCGACGCGGTATCCTCGGTGATGTAGCCGTCGTTGTCGATCACGCTGTTGCTGCCGGCAGTTAAGGATCGCTCGGTGAACCTACGCGGTCGCTCGTCCTTCCTCTTGGTGGACATCTCCGACAGTTTGTTGTTCCAGGTGAACACGGCCTCGGAGATGAGTCGTTTTAGTATCACGATACCGTCTTCGATTCTGAACATGAGCGCTTGCACTTGTCTTTCAGAAGTCTTGCCTTCGAGTCGCTTGTTCTCCAATGTCGGCGACGTTAATTTAAGCTGGATCTCCTCGATCTTGTTCTTGAAATACTGCTGATCCTTAGTCAACTGTTGCTTAGCGATGTTCAGGCTCTCCAAATCCGTCTGCAGGACTTGCGTGAGTTTCTCCCGGATCGCCGAGAACACCTCGTCGCCCTTCAGCGCCAGACTCTTCATCTCCTCGATCACGTTCGCGTGTTGCTTCGGATCGTAGATGATGTTTATAAGCGGTGGCGGCAGCGAGATCTCCCACTGGGAGATTCGCGTGAACTTGAACACGGCGAGCATGTTCTTGCGAGTGAAATACTGATAATGATCGTGGTGCAACGAGTGTTGGCACGCGTCCATGCCGCGTCTGGTGTACACACCGCCGTAGAAGCGCAACTCGAGATACTTGGCGAACGACAGGCACCACGTGTCGCTGGATATCGGTACCACCGGCGACACGCTCTTGCAACGCATGCACTTGCTCCACACGAGGATCTGGTCGTCATTCTCTTGGACGAACGGCTCAGAGCTCATCTCGCTCAGGCTGATGTGCACACAGCCGCCGTCGTGCGCGAAGCGACGCACGTGTTGAGAAATTTGCGCGCGACATGCCTGCGCTGGACACCTGTACTCGGTGGTGAGACAATAACGTTCGAGAAAGCGACCCAGCGCGATATCGTTCTGCCCGTACATGTCCATATTGACGACCCAGGGATTCACGCAGAATGCCGGGGTGTCATTACCGGTGTGTGAGAAGCTGCAGAACAGCACGGAGAGACGTTGATGGCTGCTTGAATCCAAGCAGTCCGGCCAGAAGTTGACGATGGCGGTGGTAGCGACGTTCTGCTCATTGTTACTCTCAACCGGTACGGACGACTGCTGAAGCAATACGTTGTGCGTCGGATAAAGCCGACTGCCGCACGCACGGAAATTCGCCAACATGTTCTGCACGTCGCGACTGTCGTAACTGGTGAGTCGCGTCTGCACGAACGGGTGCTGCGACTTGAGCCGCACGTTCGCCCACGGATTCTCCGACGCGTGTTGCTCGTTCGCGCTCACACTGTTCGTGCGGATCTCTTTTACTTTGTCGAGGAACTGCGTCGAGTAGTAGATCTCCCGCGGGAAGAAGCTTCTCAGCAAGCAGTTTCTGCCGAGCTCGGTCTCCAGGTACGGTATGGAAAACTTCAGGTACGGCGACACACTCAGCACGGTGCCCTCGAGCGCTTTCTTGAACTTGTTGAACAGCGGAAAATCGGCTACGCTCAAACACTGACCGTTCGGACTGGTGCGATCCAGCACGTTCCCTTCTTCGTCATCTTCATTGAGGTACTGATGCAACGGATCGCTTCGGTCGCTTATGGATTCCCCGTAGATACGCTTCTCCTCCGACGATATTTTGTCTTTCAGTTTCGTTTTGTCGAACGGCTCTTCGGTCTTGTGCTCAGCGCACGAGTCCTTATTGCCGAATAATTTCGCGGTATTGTCATGCTCCTCTGTGGCGTCGTCGGTAACGAAGCCGGAGGTGTCGTCTTTGGTTTCGCCGTCGTTACGTGAAGTACTGTTTCCGCGCGTTGACGTCGACACCGTGTCCTTTGAATCTTGCGGGGTCACTTGCCTCAATTTCGTCTTGAACAGCTTTAAAGTATCATAAGGATCAGAATCCTCCGATAGCATCGACGATACTTCCCGCAGAGAGTTAGAACCCAGTATACTCTCGGAGGAATAAATGCTGCTCTCGTCTTTTGCAACCACATTCTGATTAGTTGCATGGACATTCCGTAAGCCTTGTTGCCCGTTGTCAAATGTGCCATCATATTCTTCGCTTATTTCCGACGACTTCTTCGTGTCCGTCACTAGCATTTGGTGTTCATCTACAACATTATTCTCGATTTTCTCGGTTTGGTTTAGTTTTGGCGAAACATCTTTCTGCAACGTCTCATCCAGAAAGGAATTGTCCTTAGGCGACGGTGGTTTGGCGAACTCATCCATGAGGAATGATTTCTCGAGGCGCCACGAATAAGCCGCAAAGATCATCATCGAAGTAACGCTCTTCACTTTCTTCAACTCGACCTGCGAGCCACCACGCAGTAAAATAGTCGCGCCCAAATGCGGATTCGCGCAACCTTCGAAGTACATCAGCGTCTTGACACCTCCTGAAGATTAAAATTGCACGATCAATAAAATTGACGAAGTTGTCATGTTATTTTCCGACTAATTAATAAAACTCTCTACATATATTTATCTCAAGAACCTTTCAGTGTGTTGCAATTTCAATGAACGCATACAGAATGAAACTCATTCACGAAGTTTTACTCACTTCGTTCATCCGGAAACTCCCTTAAATAAAACTTCTTGCACGTGCCAAGCATATACCTGGCGCTTATGTGCGCGTCTATTGTATTCACGATATTAGCACCGGTACAACGCGCCACTCTCTTCAGTACACTGAGTTTCACATTCAAAATCAAAGTTACACCGCACTCCCTCAGCTTGTCCTGGGCGAGTCTGGATACAGATCGATGCACGAGTACTACATCCGGGCCCAGAGCAGTAATTCTCGCTACTGTATGTCCCAAGTACTCGCTCTCCTACCGAGGCAAATTTCACGTGAACGGGACAAAGAATAATCATCAGGAAATACAAGAAATAAAGTCAAGAGAAACAGAGAACGTTGAGAATTATTTACCTGTAACATTACGGGCTCCAAGCTCAGCAACTTGCCCTCAACGCGCTGATACATCAGTCCGCATTGCAGCAACAAGATCTTCGGATGCGCAATCATGGCGTTCATGCCGCGATGAGCGATATTCTTGCTACAGACCACGCCAGACACGATTTCACAGTCGTCTCTGCTACCACCGGGACATTTCTTGAACTGCACGTATTGTCGAATATCCAAATTGTCAGCGTCATGATTCAGATCCGGTCGAACGTGATCGACAATCTGATGAGCGACAGACAAAATCGTGTTGGACCACGTTTGCGACAAGCCCTCCTTGCTGAGAAGTTGCTTAATGAGAGAATCCTCGTGTGCTTTGTATGCGGATCTGCAATAAAAGAATGTCGCTTATCTTTTTTCTGCGTATTATTATTAATTATAAGACAATTATGTCGTTATAGTTAAATTTTAATAGAATATTTTATTCTTGCCGTAGAAAACTACCAAATTAAAACGTAAAAAGAATATTATTTTTAATCGATCACACATACATAGTTTCGCAGATTAATCTTTTAACATTAATATTATTAGTGCTGCAACTTACGTTAAGCACTCGTACGTGTTCAATTCGCCGAAGACCGTCCGCAGATTGGTCGCTCTATGCCAACCATTCTTCTCCTTGAATTCGTGCACCTGAAGCGTATCGCTCAACAGATCGTCGCACATCTTGAGATTGCAATTGTGTGTTTTCGGAAGATTGATTTCTTTCTGCTCGACTATTCCGTCGCTGCTATCTATAGAAATGGTGGTTAGATCTTCCGAAGTCGGTCTTTTCAAAGTAACTGTGGACGCCTCCAGATTCAAGTCTAGATAAAAGCTTGAACTAGACGAGGGCAAACGGCCAAAGGTCGGCTGAGCAATGGTGGATGGTACACGACCAAAGGACGTCGAAGTCGTCGGTTTTGTCTCGCTTTCAGAATCTACAAACAAATTATCCTCGTCGAATAATCCTCACTGAATGATTTACGTATCATTGACGATTTTAAATTACCAGTGGTAGAATCATGCTGAGGAATAGTCTTCACCCATGCTGGTTCTTGAGCGTCGCACGTCGTTTGCTTCTCTGTTAACAGATCTATACTTTGCAGAGAAGACAACTGTACCGGTTTGAATATCGTTGCTGTGTCGCTAAACACGTTATCGGTGACGACTGGCTCGATGAAGCCTGCTTCCAATAGCGCTTGACCGATTGCGGTTGCCTGCACGCTAGAAATAAGCTACACGTAAGTCACAATCTTAACTCAAGCTACAATACAATTATGACTAGAACATTTTATCGTTCGGAAGTTAAAATTAACGATAATTAAACTAGAATTAACGACTTATTTGTCTACTGATATATATATATACCGCGTGGCTGCCTTATTCTGAGCTATCATCCAATTCACCAGCTCGTTCGCCAGGAAACAATTGTGATAACTTTTCAATCGGATCCTGTGTGTTTGCAAAGTAATAGCTTGACCAGACCGGAATAATTCCTCGCAGATCATCCGCAAGGAGGCCGAATTTTGTAACACGAGAGTTCGTTCGTGCAACGTTAAATAACTATTACCTGATCTGTGACAAATGAAAGAACGTGTAGCGACAGTAAAAAAAACGAAAAAGGAAAAGAAACTTGTAATATTTAGAGACAGAAATATTTACAGATAAGTGGATAAAAAATCTCCTCACGAATGTTATATAGATTATATATATAGATAGATTAATATATATATAGATATATAATATTAATATATATATATATATATATATATATATATATATATATATATATATATATATATGTATATGTATATATATATATAATATAATTAAATATAATATATTATATATAATATAAATTATAATATAATATAAATTATATATAATATAATATAAATATAATATATTATATAATATAAATATAATATATTATATATAATATAATATAATTAATATATATATATATTAATTATATATATAGATTAATTTATACCGTCCAGTCGCGTAATTTTCCTCCATATATCCCACACTTGGTTTCCGACATATCAAAGCTTCGTCTCCTATCGACTCGTTTGTGTGTTTTCGCGCTAACAGCGGTGAATTATTTCCATACTTCACTTGAAGGTCCTCCTGCAGCGCTTTCAAATCTGCTGATAAATCACTTCTCATGTCTGAGGATTGCAGATAAGAAAGAACCACTTTACAGCAATATGTACAAACTCTGAGATCTCCTGTAAAATATTTGAGCATAGTAAATTATACACGTGTACTTGTGCAGTTATTCATACAAGCATCAATATATCTGAGTTCTCTCACCGGTACATCCCATGATTTTCCCTGGTATTTGATCAGAACAGCATTTTGAGCAAAAGATTTGGCCACACACACGACAGTGGTGCCTCCTGCGAAAAGTAGTAAATCTCTCACCACACTCGTAACACTGTTTACTTACGCTGTCTGGCATCCAATAGCTCCTTAACTGAGAATCTTTATATGAACGTAAATTCTGCAACCCAAAATGATTTAAACAATCTTAATAAGCTGTATTATAGTGTGCAAGTTATTATAAAACAAAATTGATACTTACATTACTCTTTAATGCTACAATGTTGCTGATGCGTTTCAAAACATTTGGTAAACTGCGACCCTCACGGGTATCTAAAGGAAAATTTATTATGCTGGTACTGTCATCATCAGGAGTTCGTTCTGTACTTTCTGATTGCTTCCATGACTCAGAATCAGAAGAACTACGTTCGTCGTTGTTAGAGGATGCTGTGGGATCATTGGTGCTTGATGGATCTATACATCAAACAGAATAATTATAATTATAGAAAGAGAGAGAGGGGGAGAGAGAGGGAGGGAAGGAGGGAGAGAGAGAGAGAGAGAGATGTTAGCACGTCGTGCACGTATGTGCATACATAGTAACATAACCTTGACTACAATAATTAATTAGACAGATAATCTTGTAAGTTAAATAAATAGATAATGGACAATAAGTGGCAAGTACTGACTTCTGGCGAAGTTGAAGAACCTGGAGAAAAGTGATGCCACGACAGGTTGACTCTCCTCGGGACTCAACGGAGCGAACTCCGTGAGTTTTGACGGCGAGTTCATGTTCTTGTTTATTTAACGTCGGTACTATCTACTGATGTGCATCTTGAGAATATGGACGATTCAGCTTGCACGTCTAGAGATACATCCTTTCCCCGACGACCACTGTCGAGTCCACGAGTTCCGTTTCATAGATGAGAGACAGACCGACGCTGATGGTTTGTCAAATGTCAGATGTTTCGCAGCCTAGAAAGAGCGTGGAACAAGACGTACGCGTATGCGCAGTAACACAAGCGTTAGCAGACGCTCCTTCTTCTTGTATATCTGTTGGCATACGTCAGATGTCGCGCGCGGTGAGAATCCTCCGATAGAATCTGACAGATGTCGTTGTTGATGCTTGTGCAGATGTCGCGCGACAAACACACCGCTTCTGTTCCGTCAGGGTGTCGAGTATTCACGACAGGTGGCAGCATCGAAGAAAACCGGTAGCGCTGTTTCATTTGATTTTAACTGCAATATGGACGAAGTACGAGCTATTAGAGACTGATAACTCGCTATCGACATCGAGATGGTTAGTCTGTAATACGGTATTGATTTTATAGATTATTATTATCCCGACATTTTGTATACTAGTGTATGTATCTACGACGCAGTAACATAACGTATTTTCGCAAAACTGCGTGTTCCTCTCTCACACACACACATACGCACACTCACTCTCTGTCTCCCTTCCTCCATGTTTGGTTTGAACAATAACCTTTTCTAGAATCAACGGTCCTTCATAATAATCTGTCAGTAGCTGCAGCTTTTGCGAATCCTAGTTGCTTGGAGCTTCTTTCCTTCCAACGCTCAAACACATTCCATTTCAATTCGAAGATAGAAGAGACTTGAACAGATGCAGATTTTACTGCAGATTTTGATGCAGTATTTACTGCCACGATAAAAATCCTCTTTAAACTCAAGTAAGAGTTACAAGTTTTTATCTTATATCATTATATTTAAATACGATATTCCAAATTTGCATCCGCAATATTCGGTATTCTTCAAAGATGTTACTTGAACTCGAGGGGCGAGTTGACGCGATTCTAATATAATTAAAAAATACGATTTAACTATAACACTTCCCATATAGCACCAAATGTCCGAAATACATCCCAGAGACGTTCTAGAGACGATATGATGCCTCTGTAACGTCTCTGGGATGTATCTCATGTGCTGTATGGGCTCCTATGCGACGAATATACGGGCGCAATTGAGCGATTGTGATCCTCTTATTCGTCAAGAAATTGGTTTTGTTTACTTGAAAATTTGCTTTCTCTGTTGTCTAGGATGACAGTAGTGTAAGAAAAAACAGAGAAGTCGGCGAGTGATACTATTCAGAGGCATAAAAACGCTTAATTATTCATAAGTCCTCCCAACTCGCGCGGAGCAGCGTCGGCGTTCGCCCCTTAGCCGACTATCCTATTTACCACCCTGCTGGCAGGAGGCGGCGAGTGCAGCAACCCCGCAGCTGCGCAGGTGTATCGTAGCCGGCACCTGCCTTCTTATCAACATCTCCGAAAACTCCTCCAGTCACGCCAGAGGGAAGGCCCGGCCCGGCTAGCACCTTCCGCACTCTCGTCCGACCTCACCCTACCCTCGTTCCGCGCGCAACCTCGCCGTTCGGAGAGGAGAGTCTCCTGTACTATCTTGTTCTCGTCACACCTTCTCGCATCACCTGCATCCATCGGCAGGCGAGCAACCGCCGTTGTTGGGCAGGACGATGCGATGGGCGAAGGTAGAAGCGACCGTTCCGGCAAAAGGTAACGTTTCGCGCCCTGCGCCGCGATGCGTCGCGCCGCGCCGTGCCGCTCCTTTGGCCAACGACCGTCGCTCGAATCTCCGCGTATCGAGAGCTTTCGAGCGATTCGATCGTGTGTACATGAGATGTAAACCGCTTCAAGTGATCTTCGAAACCGAAGTTTCGAGGAATGTCTGAGAAGTTTCGAGTGTCTCGACGGTCCTACATCCACGTCTATACACTCATAACAAACGTATAGTCAATTACGTGTAGCGTGCACGGAGAATGTATATAACTACGTGCAGATTGCACTACAATGTAGTTGGGATGTGTTCAAAACTTTTACGATATTCGAGACTCTCGACGAGGTTTTCGAAATATTTAAACAAGTCTATAGGAATTTTTCGAATTTCTCTTAAAATTTGTTTTTCTTCTCTTCTTTTTCTCGCGCTCAATCAGACGATTAAATGCCGGCTGTACAAATTATTTATGCAGAATACGACAGTTGAGTTAGGTTTTGAGAAGAAGATTGCGTCTCCGTTGTTTTTCTGGAAATATATTTTTATGGTAGTGAATTTTACTAAACAAGTAACAACAAACAAAGTACCATTATTCGTATCTGTTAAATTTTCATTCCTTTTGATTGATTTTCCTCCGAAAGATCTCATCATGATATATGTCCTTTGAACAAAATCGATTCAATTGACGTAAAAGCAAGGATAACGCTCGTGTAATACGGCTATTTATTTTATAAGTAGTTTATAAGTAGTAGCTTTTATAAGTGATAGATAGAATCGTGCCGCTAATAGCGCTTTCTGAAATATGTATTAGGGTATCCTAGATCGCGCGCTCTATGTGTGTTACACGGAGTGTTCGTAATCAGATGATTACTCCTAACGATTCACCGCTAATTGATATTGAGGACCACTTATCAGTATCAATATATCTTAATTTCCCGTTTGCGCGCAGAATTTTCGATAAGTGGCAGCACTCTCCTAATTCGATGAGTGGCAGCACTTCGCTCACGGTTGTGTGTATGAAGGTGCTTTTAACTAAATGATCATCGCCCACAGCCGTTTAATCCCATTTAGCCCAATCACTGGTCACACCTTTGCGCAATGGTGCAACCGCCCTGTTTAAAATGATGGGTGCAAAACGATAGCATTTAGCCTTCATTTTTAATCTAAATCAATAAGATGATGATCAATAAGATAATAATTGATTTATATTTAAATTCAGGCTCTGAACGTAATGTAATCTTCTCGTTTTTTATCCATCATTTTAAGCAGGGCACCTCCTAAATTCATCGATATCGCTTATATTCCATTTGCTTTCCCAATTTCACCGACAATGCTCAATTAATCCTTTTAGAAATCCAGTGCATCCCTCGAGGTTGTCCGACATCGTTCCATCATCGTTAGGCAAATTCGCACACAAAAGCAAGTCCGAAGACTGATAAGACAATTCCATAGCTCGTCAATTCAAGAAGCTTAGCAATGAGAGACGAGATGAGAGAAGACATTCAATGACCACGACCTGGATTTACCGTAACCGAGGTGGCTCGCGTGCCAGCACCGGCGGCTCTGTAAAATGCGTTCAGATTGAATCACGCACGACCGCGGAACAACTGACCGGGGCGACGGTGTGCCCGATTGCGAACTCGCTAGTGCGTGCGGCCACGTGGCGCGGACATTAATTTAGCCGCGCCACCAGAAATTCGTCGTGCCGGATAGTTAAGGTGCGGGGGTCTGCGTACATATATATACATATATATGTACGAGTTCACTGCTAAAATCGGGGTCATTGGGTTAAACGGAACCTCGGCATTACGAATCGACCGAGCAGAGCAAATCAACGGGCGGTAACCCGAGCGTGTGCGAGCGAGAAAGGCGAGAGACCGAGGGAGAAAATCAATGGGATTCGCGAAGAAAAGTAGCCGTCGGCTGTGGCTCAAATTAACAACATTATCGCGGCTTTGCACGAACGGGCGAGAAAAAGGGATCGTGACGGGGAGAAAAAAAAACTTGGCAGCGGTGGGATTCGAACCCACGCCTCCGAAGAGACTGGTGCCTTAAACCAGCGCCTTAGACCGCTCGGCCACGCTACCACTTATGAACCGTTAGTCTTCGCACGAGTATACAGGGTCGTGGTCGAGAACGGTTGCGTTCACCCACGTTTAAGTCACGAATTGTGTAATAGAGGTAGCGAGATTTGGAGATCCTCACGGATCGGGCACGACACGGGATGTCTCGTGCCTGGTGGTGCAACCAGAAAGGTTAAGATTCTACTTGAATCAATATTTTTTAACTTATCTTTTCACGTAGAATCATCACCTTCCAGATTGCACTATCGTCAATAATGAAAAACCTATATATTGCTAATGTAACTTAACATCTTTTTATAACGTTTTGTTTATGTGATCTTTGTTTCACGTGTCAATTTTTTACAAAATTACTTTATTGCATTATTTCTTTTGTTTAAAAAGAGCTGTTTTATATAAATTATCAAAGGATATTATAATATCACGCATTGAGGCAGAGATATCTCCATTTCGTCCCCTCTCTTCGCGTTTCAACACTCTGTGAAAACAGCTAAATTATCTATCTATTTAATATGGAAATACTGAAATTATCTTCGTTCAATGGGCTATTCTTTTCCACGGTTTCGACCGCAAGCACCGACTACGCCACGACTATACGTCGAAGACGTTTCACGGATGTCACGCTCGTTCGCAGCGTAATTCGCGAAAGTTGACGTGCGCGCGAGCCATTAGACCGGGACGAGATTTATTTTTCGAGCTCTACGTTCTCTTTGCAGATCGATTCGTCGCGTCTGGGAGAGCCATTGTAACGGCATGCACGTACCTTCGTACCACTCTCTTCCTGTTTCTCGTCCTCCCTGTGCCCTCCTCGCCGTTCACCGACCCGCCCTCTTATATCCCTAATTCGCCCTCCAACATTCCCTTCGGGCGTCTCTCATCGCCATCGGGAGATCTTCAGTAAGCTCAGGTCGTCCATTCGCATCGCGTCGTAGAATCGTTTAGCCTATTCTATACGCGTTTCGTATCTCGATCGTCAGTACGAATTTCCTTGAAGTCGATAATTCTCGTTAACAAACAAAATGCAATAAGAAATTTACTATTCTGCTAATTATCCAGTAAATGAAAAAAATACAAGGAATGATAAGTCGGAGTAGTCTTTGAACGAAACTCGCGAATAAAATTGAACGCTAGATGCTCAACATAGCTACCTTATTTAATAGACAACATAGCAAAGACCCAAAAAAATATAATTTTACGAATTTCGTGAAAGAAAGGTGGGAGAAACCAACGGACAAAACGTCTCTAACTGTCGGACGAAACAGGATCCATGAGATTGCCATTGAATACTGCTCATTAACGCCGTTTTGTTATCTGAATCTCAAACAGGCAAAGATCCTCCACTCGCGGCATCGGCGAGTCCTCCTCGGATTCCGAGATAGCGCGCGGCAAAGGGGGCAAAGGTAAAGCGCGCAAGAGCAAGGTCAAGGAGAGATGGCCATTCCTCGAAGGGCTAACGGTCGACGAGTTGGCTCGCTATCGGCGAAGACGCGTACACGATCGGCCAAAGGACAATCTCCAGCCTTATCCGGAACTGCTGCCGCTGATCATCCAGGACCCCGCGTCTGAATATCAGCGTGCCTTCGGTGTGACTGTCGAGGAACCGTCTAAGGTATATGCAGAATATAACGCTCTTACAAAATTCCTCTTGGGACTTTGCGTTTTTTTTTTCTAATTCTCTATTCATATCCTAAATTCGTCTAAAATCGTTTCATCCAAATTCGAGATAAATTTTACGCGTTATGGAAAAAAGAAACGTCAAGAGCAGGTCTCTCGTTCTAAATCTGTCCGAGCGCTTTTACGAATAACATTGTAATTAATTACTTGTTGAGATTTCTGGACAATCTGTATGAGAACATGTGTACCCGTATAACAGGAAAATGTCTGGCCAATAAAAGATAGCGAGCCCGAGGATTATTCACGCGTGGAAAGGACCGTCGAGGATGTGCGATCTTCGCGTCATATGGATGTCAGAGAACGCGAAGAGATCGAGGATCCATCCACTGGAAAAGAGATTCTACCTTCTCAAGTGGTTCATGACCACGAGACGATGGATGCATGGAGAACAGATGTCCCGCAGTTTGAGGCTTCGATCAGACGTCCGTCTCTTATTAGGAGGTAGTTATCAATGAATTTTTCTGCGCATTACTTGTATGTAAATCGGCTTATTAATAACTTCCATAGTGAACTCGTCGCTAAAATTAGTCACAAGATAAAGATCGTGATAAAAATACCATATATACATATAAATCGTTACAATGTAATGTGTAACATAATAAAATGATAATGCGTTGAATTATTACAATTACAAATACATGAAATTATTTTTCTATGATATAATGTATAATTTAATAAAAGAAACGTCGTGAAATGTTCAGAAGGTTGTAACATTGTTACAGTCGTCGTTACAGTTTGCAAATTATTATTCGATCATTTGATCGTTTACTTAACTAATTTCGCGGAGACTATCAATCTTTCGCTGCCATGTACCCGCAAGTTTAGAACGCGTCGCAAATCAAAACTGTTCCGGGACACGCGAGTTCGCAAGCGTCGCGGAAGTATAAGATAGACTGTCATGTCGCTATAATGCGACTGTCTGTCATGCACCAAATCGCCAACGGAATTGGCTCACCGCTTTCTTTCGCTTTTTTATTGACCCGTCATGACGTCTGCGAAACACCGGTGCATGCTTGATTTAAAGCTGCGCATTCGGGCGAACAAATACGTAATGGCAACTCGATCTCTTGACGCAGTACACGTCGAGAGGAAAAATTCGATGGAATAAACGCGATGTGTGCGAAAGTCAACTAAAAAGTATTGTTTCACGTTTCCAATAGGGGCACCAGCTTAAAGTGCGACGGTAACTTCTACGCAGACACGGAAACGTACTCGGCGTATGTGCCTTACGAAGGTCAGCATCGCGCCGAGCTCGCGCGCCGACCCACGTCCTTGAGAATGGAGGGCGAGCTGGACACCATGACGGAAAAGTGCGAGAAGTTCATCGAATGGCTGAACGTCAGCCGACCGGAGCTCATGCGTATACCCACTAATCTGAAGATGGAGGGCGAGCTGGAAACGGCGACGGAAAATCACGACAAGTACGTCCCGTTCGTGGGCGCGCGAAGACCTGAGCTGCTAAGGCGAAGCACGAACCTGAAGCTGGAAGGGGACACGTACTTCGTGCCGGAGTACACCGACGTGTTCAGAGACCACAGCGTCAAAGGTGATGAATGTTAAGCTTATTGAGCGCGTTTGATGAAGTGTTTGGGCTTCGCGTGAAACTTTGACACGCTTGGTTTCAATTCAAAGTTAGGCGATCACGGCTTCAAAAAAGTTATAAAAGTGGTAAAATGGTGTCCACATAATGCATATTGCAGACAGACTGTGGCCAAAGAAGCCTCAGACGCACTTGAAGGCCGGTGGAGATTTCTTCCAAAGCACAGAGACTACGGAGAATTTCGTTCATCCTCGCGTCAAGCAGACGCAACAGCAGGCTGAACTGGTTAGAGACGACGACGAGCAGGAAGAGGACAGACGGATGAGGGCTTTCGAGCGAGAGGAGAACCGAAAAAAGGACGAAGAAATGATGATGTTGGTGTCGAAGCTGGAAGACCTCAACGGCCGACAAGTCGAGGTCCCGGAATATCGAGACGCGTACAAGGTATTAAAAGCTCCATTAGGAGCTATTTATATATAACAGCTATAAGAAATTATTTCGAAGCTAACGTGCGATTATTATTAACGTAGGACTTTCCACGCGAACGACCGAGAATCTCCAAACCGGACGACGAGATAGGTCGCGCCGATGGTTCGAAAGTGTCCTCGCCATCGCGCTCCAGGTTCTCCACGAAGATCGACCAAGACCCGGAGTACAAATCCAAATATCTAGAATATCCGCGAGATCGTCCCGTATATCGGAAACCACCGCCGATGCTACGACCGACGATGGTAGCCTCTCCCGCGCGTAGTAGTACCTGCTTCTTTAACAAGATCAACCCGATTCACCAGGAATGCCGCGCGTTCGAGTATGAACCCATCAGTGAAGTGAGGTCGCAATACGTTCCGTACGGACACGTCCCGCGGGTCGAAACGTTAAAGATGCCGGCTAGTCTGCGACCAGAGGGTAACATCGATCTTCAGCCGGAATATAAAAACGCCTATTGCGCGCGATATGATCGTCAAGGTGCCGGCCTGGAGCCTAGAGCGTATGGTAGGGCCGATCGTAGTCCGAGCGCCTCGAGGAGAGGCGAAAATTATTGGCTGAACGACAACAACAACAACAACAACAATGATTATCAATGCGACAGGACGCTCGTCGGCCAGGATCAAGACGCGTTTCGAGTGTTGGACACGCGGATTCTCGAAGACAACGTCACCGGGAAGCCACCGCCTGCTAGCAGAAGGTATATTGAATTAAAAGAGTTTCTTTAGAATCTATTTTACAAAGCGATTATAAGACACACATTTTTGTACATTTTTAAGTACTATTTTATTCGTGATCACGTTGGCTCTTATTAATGTCACGATACCTTGCAGAGGTTCCAGGCTTTCCCAAGCAACGGCGCCAAGACTGACGCAGCCGACGGAGCTGACGGATCGCACTGTCACAAGGATACGATCTCCCAGTCCGACGTATCGGCTTCACGTGTGCGACGTGGACAACGAACCGCGAGGCTTTGGTCGACAGTCTTCCGGAAGGATACGGAGCCCCTCGGCCGACCGTGTGAGTCGCAACGACGTCGCCAGACCGTATTCACCCAGCTTTGGCAGGACAGACAGGCAGGATCGTCGCGTCGATGATCAACCGTTTGTTGTTTTGGATGAATCCTCGAAAACCGCCTCGGCCAGGAGACGTAACGTCGATGTCGCGGTACCGATCTCTCGAGGCAGACCTAGAACACCGACTAGGTGGATGCCGCCGTGGTACGACAATACGAATACGATTTAGAACGCCTGCAAGAGTTTGCCGAAAGAATACTCGAACTGCCTAAAAATTTAAGTTCTAAAAGCCGTAATCTTACACTGAGAGAAAAAATATCTGGGAAATAATAAATATTTACGGTAAGCCCTGATAACATATTTTCTTATACTAACACAAAATATTTTTTAAAAAAGAAAATATACATTATCTTAAAACTTTCAGATAGCTCTCTCTCTCTCTCTTTATCTTTTCATGAAAACAATTATTTAAGTAAAATAATTCAAATTTAAGTGAATATGTTATTAGTATTCCCACCACAAAAATATTTCTATTACTTTTTAGATATCTTTTCTTCTCAGTGTACATCTGATGGCGTATTTTAGCAAACATTTCGACATCTAACGTGACTCTTAATACTTAAATGTAGACGTCAAAAAAAATGCCAGGAAGTACATGTGCGAAAGATTCTCTCGTGTCAATCTTTGTAGGTGAGAAGAGTAGAATTATAATTATAACGATAAACAAACACTGCCTGTGTAACTTTGTACGCAATCAACTGGAATCAACCGATCGCTGTTTAAATACGCATTAACGTCATATTATAATATAAGGATGCCGGAGTTCGATACTCTGTCGTATGTTACCTGTGTAGCCGCGCAGTAGGTGATAAAATAATACCTCGTACTACTGCCAATGTTTTTGTTAACCTGTATCAAAACAAATATATGGACAACGCCTAATTTTACGTGGCCTTTCTCCAAGCATCACCTTCAAACGCATACTTTTTCCTTTGCGTTGACATTATATTAAAATTACATTGTATTCTGCTGTTTCATCTCATTGCACAAATAAATAAATAATTGAGGCTGCAAACAAGATAAAGAATAAAACATATTGGGGGAATCACAAGTGAAATTAAATTAATTGAAAGAAGAATTTCTCTTGAAAATATTCTTGTTAAATATGTTCCAGTTTGGCGGGAAACAAAACCGGCATGACTTGCGCACCTGCAGCTAACTTTATGAACGCACGAGTAAACGCATGAAGTTGCGCGTTATCTGTCCACGTCAGTTCGTACGCGGTTTGTAACATAACCTAAAAAGTGATTCGTGCCTTCGAAACATCGCAGTCGATGAGCGAGACGTTCACGCAGATGACAAGTTATTCGCACATTTCCTAGCGTGAATAAGGTACTCGTTAAAATTTTACACGTATCAAGCCGACTAAAATTATATCGAGTGTGTAAAAACGCGGAATACACAATATTCGGTGACAATAGTCGATAGAAAATATTCCGAAGATCAGTGAGTAACATATGTTATCTTTCGAACAGAGTGCAGCGAAATGCATTGGACGTTGTGCGCGTTGATCATCGGGTCGTTCGGATGCAAATATATACACGCTCAGGCGCAAAGAGTCGCGCCGGGTGTTCCGCCACAGCATTATCAGCAGGTAGGTTGGGTTTTTATGTTCGAGAATGTTGGCAAACATATGGTTTGATTCTGCCCGGTGCACCAGAGCCTGTGACGTGTGATTGTTTTGGGTTTTTATAGCTTATTGTAATCTTGATTTGTTATATTATGACTTTTTCTTGATTTGTTTTAGCCCGTTCAAGTGCCTCCATCACAACACATTCCACACCAGCAACAAGTAAATTCATGATTGTAACTTGATCTCATAAGTATTTATTAGTAACATCCCTGTGCAATTTATACTGATTTTCTTTTGGCTTTCTTTTTTTTAGCACTAATGTCATGGTTAAGTTTAAATCTTCTTAATATTATCTTACTAATAATTTTTGTTCAAGTATCAACAAGTACCGGTGCAACAACAGCAAGTGCCGATACAACAGCAGGTTCCTGTTCAGCAGATACCGATGCAACAAGTACCTATGCAACAGCAGGTACCAATGCAACAAGTACCTGTACAACAACAAGTGCCTATCCAACAGCAGCCATCAGTTCAACAAGGACACGGGCATGGTCATGGACATGGACAAGGGCAACCTCAAATACTTAATACTGCTAATATAGCCCATGAGAAACAGTATGTATCAATTGGAAAGAGAAACTCAATTTTTACCAATTTAAGTTGAATATCAACTGAGATGGAAGTAATTTGAGATAAAATAAAACATTTAAAGAGTCTTAATGTATTTCCAAATTTGAAACTGATATAGGCATATTTTTTCTTGTTTAGACATATCGCAGAACACGCTGATATACCCATAGATACAAGCAAGATGACTGATCAGGAATTACAGTTTCACTATTTCAAGATGCACGATGCTGATAACAACAATAAGCTGGATGGTTGCGAGCTGATCAAGTCCCTCATTCATTGGCATGGTATGTAAAGATTAAGCATTTTTCTGTGTTTCATCTTGTGTTCTCACTGATATTATCGTGCATTCATATGTATCTCGGAATTTTCTTAGAACAAGGAAGCCCAGATTCTGGTGGGCCACATGGTGAAAAATTGTTCAACGATGACGAGTTAGTACAATTGATAGATCCGATACTTAACATGGATGATACCAACAATGATGGTTACATTGATTATCCTGAATTTATTCAAGCCCAACAGAACGCCGCAGCCAGCACGCGTGTATAATAGTATATTCCGTGTAAACTGTAAAATTAAAGAAAAACTTTTATAAGGACTCTATAATAATGAGAAATCTCATTATATCATTGATGTCTCGCGATGTTCATGTCGACATTACACATTTATATATGTATGATCATGCATATATTACGTCAAGTTCTGTTGGTATTTGTGATAATCCACTTTTCATCGATTCGATTCTAACCATATATAATACGAAAAGGGAAAAAATTTTGGTTTTTTATATGATGTCGGTAAAAGATATATATGAATACTGTCATATGATATAATTAAAAAGCGATATATATAAAATATTCCAAAATTTCCCTCATTTATTTATAATATTTAATGAGATTAATTCTACGATAACAGTGTTTGCCGCGCATTATTATTCTATTATTATTATATAAATGGTTGTAATATTCTAGAGCGTTATTAAAAATTGGGTTTTTGATATAACAAAACTATTTTTATATAGACAAGAATATTTTATAGATACTCCTGCTGTTAATAAATAAAAAGATCATTTATTAGTTTTCACTGTTGTTTATATAATTGAAATATATCTATAAAATAGTAGTTTGAATTCATGTATAACAATATATATGTATTAAGGATAATAATAGATGTTTTACTAGCGGTTTCTACGTCCAACACAAAGTATGAATAATCTCGTATTCTGTAAATATATATACATATTGTTACCTACAATATTTTCGAATGAAAAAAACAATTTAAACTTGTTCTCGTAATCGATCGTATTGCGTTATATTCCTATGAGAATTTCGATCTTCATCGCAACAATTATTTCGATAAGAAGAGTGGAAATGTGGTGAATATACAGAGAGATCGATAGTTTATAAGTTTTTTATCAATTATTGTATCTTTATATTAAAAGACACTCTATTGTCAGTAATTTCAAGCACAGAAACATTTGTAATTTTATACGACGCAAGTAAGCATGTCATAATATAATTACATTTACTTTCAAGGAATATATATATATCATTTTGCTCAAGCGCGAACATCGTTAAAAATCTCACCGCTCTAGAGCACAATTATGGAAATACTTACAATAGTGTGAAAATGATAGATATGCTCAAACGACTAGATTATGACTAGATGTAAGACTAAATTTTTCTTCCTACTTTACTACTTATAAGTACATTCCGTTGACCAAATAATCGGCATCATGCGCGTAAGGTCCGTGTCCACATCTTCCACGCCGTCTCCTCACTACGTTAAAACCGCAACTAATTAAGAAAACCGCGATTACAGTCGCTATAAGACCCAACGTCAACGACACCACAGCTCCTTTAGGGTCGTTTTCGATTATTTGAACACGTTCCGAAATAATGTCGGTTCTTTCGCGCGTTCTGGCATGCTCCTCAATCACAATTACGCTTTTATGATCTAAATCTAAAATGTAAATAAGAAAAAATGTAAACGTAAATAATACGTTTTACGATGAAAAGTTAAACAGATGTGTGACATCAAATGAAAAATATCGTGATTGCAAAACTGATTTTACACGATAATTACTTGTATCTTTGTTTTTTTATCATACAATAAATTCAGTACAACATTTTTACCTTTCGTGTCTTTCGAATGACTATGTTTAGTAACATAGTCATTACTCGCTGACAATTTTGGCTTTTCGGTCACTTGTTTGCTCGTATGCTTTGCATGAGCCAAATGTGTTTCTACTTTTTCTTCCTTTTTATCCAATTCCTTGCTCTGTGTCAGTTCAGTTTTATGTTCTTCAGAGGTCTATACATAATTACAATCATTTAAATTACGATATTATCAAAATTACGACAATTCAAGATGTCAATGTGTGCTCACCTCACAGGCAGGCGTTGTTGTGGTTTTCGCAGTGTTTTCTACATTATCGATTTGCTTGTGTTCGGAATCTGATACAGGAGGTGCAGATGGTGACAACAGCATCTGATTCTCCTGCCAAGCTCCTTTATTCGAGGATGAGAAATGCGAGGTATACGGATGCTTAGAATCCATGTAAAGACCTCTAAGGTAAAATTATATTACAAGGCAGTGGAGGTTTAGTGATATTTAAGTGAATAATTAAACGGTAGGTTAATACTTCGTATTACCTATCCGCTTCATTGTTTCCTAGGACGCTCGAGCCTTTGTGGTTAAATATATGCGATTGCTCTAAAAAAGATGTATAGATGAAAGTTCATACGATAAATACACAGACATTCAAAAGTTCATAAGATATGCAAAATTATTCTGTCGGGAAACTTGAATGTTTTTTTCAAGGATTTATCGCTCAATTTCTTTTTAGCGAAAATGTATCACGGAAGATTGAAACTTATAGCAACTTATGGAAAGTTTATCGTTAAAAAGACATCTGAGCTTTTTGAGACAAATCAGATGTTGCACAAAAACACTATATATATATTTTTTTTTTTACATACGTTCGTAGGGATTTATATTCTGATCGTGGAATGAATTTACAGGAACATACGGCTCCTTGCTTTGGTCGTATAATGGCTGATAGTCCCACCGGTAACCCGGCGATTCATAATTTTTATGCATCTGCATCTGTATTTCCACTGGCTGACCTGGATACAGGATATTTTGTGGCTGCGACATTTGATGGGCCGTATTACCAGACATTTCCCAGCTTTTAGGACTAATCTCTGGCCCAGCGGAGTAGAATGGAGCGAGGGGCGGCGGTTTGTGCTGATCGATGATGTGTTGATACCTCATAATGTCAGCGGGTGGACGCGGCGCTTGTATCATCGGGGGTACTACCACTGGCTTCTCCGTGGGACATATGAGATCGGCCGCCTCGTCAGAGCCGTCTGCACATTGTGGAATGCCGTCGCAAACGTTGTATATAGCTATACAGTCCCCGGACGAACGACATTCGTATTGATTTCTGGTGCAAGCTACCATTCAAATATTTACATTAATTTTTCATCAGTCAAGGTTAATAGAAAAGGATAATTTTCAGAGTTTTTTACAGATATGCTCAAACAATCTGAAGCATTCTCTCATACAAATATCTTTTTATTTGGAAATGACACGCAAGAATTTTTTCATTTTAATATTATTAAGGATTATGCAGGATTCTACAACAATTGAACCAGAAGCCTTAACTTACATTGTTTTTAAGTTTAAGTAAGTTAATATACAAGAGATTTTAATACATACTTATGCATACTAGTGCATTTAATTAAATTTGCTACACAAGATTTGAAAGACTAAATAATAATATTACCTGGTTTAATTGGCACAGGAGTAGTTGATATTACTTTTGGTATCTGTGTAACTATAGATTTGATGGAAGCCTCTGTAAACCCGTAATCTGAAGTAATGTCGCTATTTTTCCTGCAAAATACAAGAGAAAAATTATAAGTCAACGACAAGATTGGAAATTGAAACTTACTTAGGATTTACAAAAATACCTAAGTGATTTCAACTCATGTTCCTGTTGAGATATCCTAATTTCTTCTTCTGTTTGTATATTCTGTATAGGATAATTGGTACGTACAGCACTGGTGTAGTTAGCATGTCTTGTAAATTTGCACTTAAAGTCATGGAGTGGACCACATTCAAAGAGATAGCAACTACCTGGTTTCTATAAAGAACATAATACTATGTAACAAAGGTCTATTGGATGTCTCTACAATATCACACTTTTCAGTTCATAATAATACTGTATTACACATAATGTTTGTATTTACCTTCTCTTCAAAAATGAACACATCACACCGCTCAGTTTCGCAGCAATATTTCAGACAATCCAATTGGGAATCAACATCCATCACGCTCAAATACGTAGCACCCATATTACGAGAGTCCTGGGTTTTGATAATATTATCTTTGTGAACGTCAAAACTTTCGAGGCACATCTGGTAGCTGCTCGCGCCAACGTATCTTTTTTCATGCATCTTGATCGCTTCATTGTCACCGCACGCACAGTGGATAATCGCAACAGAAATCGAAAAAATAAGTTGTGCCCCACGAAACATAGCTTCTTCTTGTACGTCACACAAATGTCGAAGTTGTGCTCGTTGCGTCGCGATGCCGTCCGCGAAAGCGGATCGATAATTCAATGCCGAACAAAAGAGATTATTGCGTCTTATGTCTCTTGAGATTAAACAAAACGAAGATCCTCTCTAATCTTTCTTTCCATCCACGCATAAATATATTTTGTACATAATTAATGATTTATTTGTTGATTTACTTGCCTATATAAATCAGTTACATTTTCCGGTTGTATAATAACAGTCACATAAACTCTGCGACACATAACCTTACGAGTGGCCAAGCCTGTGGCCAACCTAGAGTCATTAAAATCAGTAGTCATCAGATTGACCAACCTAAGGTCTGTCTTTTTTGAGCACTACGTAAATTAGAGCGAAACACCGATTGACATATTCCCTTAGATCTAAAAATGCAGATGTATACTAATCAAGTGCAAGAGTCACAGATGTAATTGGTCAATTTTTTACGATTCCGGCATAAGTTAGCGGATTATGGCCATCATAAACTAGTCTTATGGCTCCTGCAGACAGGATGCGGTAATGCTTGCCGCGCGGCGTAAGTCCGCGCAACAGCCAATCTATATGTTGCTTTCCGTAATAACCTTCTAGCTCTTACGGAAAAACAACATATTGATTGGCTGTCGCGCGGACTTCCGTGCGAGGCAAGCATTACCGCGTCCTGTATGCAGGAGCCATTATGCGATAGCCAATCAGAAGCATCAATGGTACTATTAACGCTTCTGATTGGCTGTTGCAACAAGAGTTACAATCGACAAGATGACAACCTCGTAGCGCCATCTAGAATGATGTCCTCATGAAGTGGAACTAAGAATTAACATGGCGCTTTACCCTTGATCGGATATAAATGGTATAGTGAGATGTGAAGAGTTCTTAAAGTTGATATGTGCTGTTTTGACGTGTAATTGTACTACCGGAAGATGAAAACTTAAGTAACACAGACTTTGAGGTATAGGATAATGTCGAGAAAATAATTAAAACATTTTTATAGAAAGTAAAAGGAATCGAACATTGTCTTGACGGTCGACTGCTATCCGTCCGTATTGTTAATTATGCGTTGCAGTGTATGAACATAGAAAGCTTCGAACGATTTGCATGTGAAACTAAAAAGAGATTGAGTTACATTGTAAAAGTTTTTCGGATAAACGTCAAAATCTTCCAACAATATGTCTCTGTACGACGATTTTGACAAACACCGAACTAATGAGAAGGTCGCAGGGTGGTCATCCGGTATCAAACTGCTGCAATCTCAGTTACAGCTAAAAAAAGCTGCCACAACACAAGTAAATTCGCGTAATATATTAAACATAGTTTTAAATTTTGAGAATGATTTGAGAGAAAGTAATATCTCTAATTATTCTTTGTGGATTTTTTATTTGTGGATTTATAGCCAAAACGTGAACAGTATAGGAAAGCTACTGCTGTACTAGCACCAGTGATAGACTTGAAATCGAAAGCCAACCGTGATTTGGATAGAGAGGATGATGCTACCCATAATAATCCATTGTCTACTAGCAATGTAAGTGGGATAGGAGTTGGCGGTGAATTTGATTGGAATGTAGTGAATGAATATGACCCTATATGGCCCAATGAATATGAGAAAGTTGTGAAGGAACTGCGTGATATGAGAGACAGAGAACATGATCAAGAGACAGAAATGCGCAAACGTAGGAGAGATAACACACGTTTTGAGGATAATCAGGTAATACATAATAATACAATTGGTTTGACTTAGTATATGTTTTTACAGTAGATTGCTCAAAATAATTAATATGTTTAAATTTGAAATCAATCTGTAAATTATAAAATTGTTCTTGTAAAATCAAGTAAAGAAAACTTGATCTTATATAAATGTATTTCCTTAAAATCAACTTTAGATATTAAGAAATTTTGTTGGAATATTCAAGTATCAAATAAAATTTGAATAAAAAGTAAATTACATACGTACATAATGTTATTAATATCACAAGTGGTTATAATATAGATTTATTGATAATAATACTGATAATTAATGAGATAACTAAACATTTGTGAATATTAGGCTTCTAGCAGTAACAGTACAATGATACCTCCCGAGAGAGACGAGGAGAGGACACCATCTTCTCGAGGTATAATTGGAGGTGCTGCGATAGCTCCACCACCTTCTCTGCAGGAATCCTCGGAATTGCCACCCCCAGCACCGCGATCGCAGCAATCTAGTCTAGGCTATGCCACGTCGTCTGTAGCTGCAAAAATAATGGCCAAATACGGCTTCAAGGAGGGACAGGGACTCGGCAAAAAGGAACAAGGCATGTCAGTAGCCTTACAAGTAGAGAAAACGAGTAAACGTGGTGGTAGAATAGTCGGGGAAAGGGAGCAACTCATGCCGCCACCGCCACCTCTTACGGCTTCACCGCCTCTGATGCAACTACCTCCGCAACCACAACCTGCAGAAGAGCCTAGTATCACCGAGATAATGAAGTGTCCTAGTAAGGTGAGTACTTGTTTATAGTATTACACAATATACATACTCTAATTTTAGCAAAGAATAAAGTTGAGAATCAAAATGAGTCAGTTTTATCAAATGAATTTTATTGAAACTAGAACGCGCTTCGCGCGCGCCACTTTAGCCTTTTCGTTGTACTATTTACAATTTTACAATATTACAATACTCGTTTTTACAAATTATATTCCCAGCAAACACAATGTTACATGTAAAGTACATGTTGGTTGTAATTTCCTATTCAACAATGTAACTGTTATATGACGCGTATATTATATAAGTTATATTGTTTGTTGAGTAAAAAATTACAACTAACATGTATGTTACATGTATGTAACATTGTGTTTGCTGGGATTACAATAAATATCAAATTCATATGACGCGAACAACACAACCTGATCTGTCACCGCGGTTGACAGCTGCAAGTGGCACGAATTCAACTGCGACGGAATCGAGACGGTCGAGACGGCCAATTAGCGTCGCGGAAAAGAGGCTTCACCCACTTCGATACATTCGAGATTTAGTTAACACGCACTTTTTCTGATAGGATAGAATCTTGCATATGTGTGCGACCCTGTTTTTCACATATCATCGTTAATATATGAGTTTTACTTCAGGTCGTACTTTTACGAAATATGGTTGGTCCTGGAGAGGTGGATGATGATCTCGAACCGGAAGTGAAGGACGAGTGCAACACGAAATACGGTGATGTCGCACGCGTTATTATTCACGAAGTGATGGAAGCTGCACCGGAGGAGGCAGTTCGAATTTTCGTGGAGTTCAAAAGAATAGAGAGCGCTATTAAGGCTGTGGTAGATTTAAACGGACGCTTCTTTGGCGGTAGACAAGTTAAAGCGGGATTTTATTCTAGTGAAAAACTCGATATGCTACAATTGATGGACTAGAAGATGGGTTGTGTGGAAAACAATTTTCATACATTGGTTCAGTATCTTCTCCCTTCACAAATTGTATATTTTTAAATAAGGTGTGAAAAAAAGTGTAAAATACCTTAGATATTATTTGAATATCCAAGAGATCATTTCTTCTGTTGATTATATTTTTACATTTATATACACGCAATGTTACATCGTACGCATTCAACGAGTATTTCTAGATAAAGATAAAAAATAAATTTTTCAATTATAATATATATTTATTTTATTTCATTGTCATTTACAATTATAGTTTTCTGTTTTTTAACAATCAATTATACATGCAAAATTTAATTAAAGAATCACTTATATTATCCAACAACACAATATATAATAACTCGTAATAACTTAAGTAGAACATAACAAATTTTAAATATTCATATATATATATAAGGAATGAGTAATCCTTGATCCTCTCTCTCTCTCTTTCTTACATTAGGCTTAATCAGATCTCAGTGTTCTCAAACGTATATTTCATTTCCGAAATTTAATTGTATTTAATTGTATTTAATTGTATTCATGGAAATGTTAATCTTTTCACTGATTGTAAGTATTTTTACTGAAATAATCTTCTGTTTTCTTCAGCTATTCGCTAGAATATTGTTTCCTAAATATATAAAGAAAGTCCTAATGCAAGAAAGAGAGTAAAACTAAAACAAGATGTGTGAAGACAGGTGGAAGATTAAATAAGCTGGGTAGCAATAATCTCTAAACGTCCAGTAAGAAATGCAGCTTTCAGTCGGATACTTAATCGATACAGAATATTACCAGTATTCCGTAAGAAAACGTTCACTTATTCTCGTAGTACCATTTTCAACAACCATTTAAGATATATCTGATATCGTGCAAAAGTTAAAAACATTGTGGATATATTCACTCAGATATCTCTCATTATGTTACATTGTTTTTCCGTTAATCAAGTCCTCTATCGCCTTGTTCAATTGGGCGCTGAACGCGGCGAAACTGAATACCTTTAGAAACCTGTCTTTGCCGGATTTCCCAAAATTTTCTGTGCGACTCGGATTAGTGATCAGGAAAGCTATCTTCGAAGCGAACGCTTGGCCGGATAAGTCGGCCAAGAAGCCAGTCTCTCCGGACACTATAGATTCCATCGGGCCGCCGGAATTGTGAGCGACTACCGGTTTGCCTATGTACATCGCCTCCAACGGCACAATACCGAAGTGCTCGTTTGGTGGTGTGTATATTACAATTTTGCAATGATGAAGTATGGAGACCTTATCAATGTCAGAAGGCGAACGTAGGAACATCACCTTGTCAGTCACGTGTAACTCGTCAGCGAGTCCTATTAACTCCAAGTGATATTCCACGTTCTCCTCGACCCTCTTGTCGTAGCCACCGGCTATAATCAAATATACACGTTTGTATATTTCCCTCGTCAAGAGATTCTCCAGCTCTGCTAGAGCTTCCAAAGCAAGGGACAAATTCTTTTTACGCTCATATCTGTTGATGGATAACAGTATGATACTATCATCCGGTAGTTTTCTATCTAGTACTCTCTCTATGGACACTATTCTCGTTTTGTCAAAAAAGTCGGTGTTGATAGAAGGATACAAAATTTCTGGTATTACGTGCAAACGCTTGAACGTGTTCCTGAACACGTTGCCTGTGTAAATGCTATTTACAAATATCTTATGAGCCATGCCTGTGGTAACTTCTTCTAGATAATTCAGTGGCATGCGATACAGCTGTTTGCTGTAGCCTCCAGGCTGAGTGAGCAGTTGATCTGGGTGATGACAATAAAAGACCACATATGGAATTCTCAATCGAAGAATGGGAATGCATACCGACACCAAGTCGCAGAAGACAACCTCTGGTCGTTGGTCAGAAAATATTATGTAGATAGCTGCATATATCTGTAAAAGAGAACATATAAAAATTGACTTGATACTGCAAAGGCTATTAGATACATGTCTTTTCTTTTTTTGCAAATGTTTAAAGTATATTCTTCAATATAGATTTTAACAAAAGTACATATGCTTGATATATTCTTTCATTGTTTCTTTTTAATTGAGAATTCCTACGAAACAAACTTTTATCTTTCTTGATTTACTATTATTTATTATCAATAGAAAATACAATTTTTGATACTTTTAATCTGTTACTTATTATTTATATTTTATCACTTAGGTATGACAGTAACTACTTGTTACATATTCTTGTTAAAATACTTCAATACTACCTACCATACGTAGGTAGGCGCAGAGCGCGTAAAACCTGCCCAGAACATGCCTGGGCAGCCAATTGCCCACAACGGTGACGGGAATTGTGCCATCCTTAGTCTCGGTGAAGCAGTGTTCCGGGTCGTGATGAGTCGTCACGAAATTCACGTCGTGACCGTTCTTACGCAGGGCAAGGGCCGCGTCGACGACCAGTCTTTCCGCACCGCCGATTCCGAGGTCGGGATGTAGGAAGGTGATGCGCGTCATCGTCGATGCTCTCACAATCTCGCCGTCAACAGTTACGGTAAGTCATGCATTCAGCTGTACGTAAGTACGAAATTACCGCGACGCGAATAACTGTTTATCGCATTTTATCGGTCACTGCCGGCTAAAACCCCCCACTACAGCGATCGGTGCATTAAACAAAATTGTTGCTACATACTGGACACTACACTACACAGCTGGCATCCGATTGGACACGATGCGATTGGACTATGGACGTAGGGGAATATCTGGACGGAGCGTAAAGTATTTTTATGGGCGCGGGGTGTGAAGTCAGCGCAGTGAGAGGAAATCTTCGTTGCGGTCATCTTTGGTGACAAAGTGACACACACACACACACACATATATATATATATATATATATATATATATATATATGACATGTGTGTACAAGATCGAGGATTTTTACCTTTGTGGTGAAAAGTCCTTATGGATGGAACTATATATTTCGCAGTAGAAGATGCCGGATTGTTACGCGAAATATTGTAAAAGCCGGAGAACCGAGAAGCCGGAAAAATAAAATACAACTAGAGAATGGGAACGTAAAAATGATAAGACTATTATTTCACAAGTATGTTTTAATATAACAACAGTTGCAATCAGGATAAAACTTTATATTCACACATACTCATACACACGTATTCATTTGTACATTTTTCAATACACTATACCAAAATAAACAATAGCTGCGTTTGGCATTGTAAATCGCAGACGTCGGATTGCTCTTTTATCTCGAAGATGCATAGAAATGAAAAAGATACGAAATCTCGTATCTCTCTCACTTCTGTGCATTTTCGAGATAAAAGAGCAATCTGACGTCTTTCAGTTACAATGCTGAACGCAGCTATTGTGTTCCGTGATATAGGCTGCCGCCATATTTAGTGATCACTTTCATTCTTCTCACCCCTGTGAATTCACACCCCGTGAAATACGCTCCGTCCAGATATTCCTAAGGTTTGTCGCGTCGCATGCCCCAACGTGCTCCTACTCGCTCCAACGCACTCTGATTGGTCACGTCACCACGCGGACCAATCAGAGTGCGTTGAAGCGAGTAGGAGCACGTTGGGGCATGCGACGCGAACAAATCTACGTCCATGGTTTCTCCTTAACCTAACCTATTGCAATAGGAATACTGTGATTGGATACTGTGTGGGATTTGATAAAACATGGATCAATCAAAAGTTGCTTCTTCGTGGCCAAATTCTGCTTAGAGTAACTCTATGACGATGAAGTTGTACCGCTATATAGATGTATTTAATCTATGGTTCGCTTATTTGACGGAGCTGTCACCAGATGGCGTATGAATTTATTTCCAAGCCAGAAACAGATAGATAGATGACGAAGCTGTCATCTCTTCTTATCTGTCCCGTGTGAATTTGTCAGTTGTGCGCAAGTGAATTTATTAATAAACAGTCTAGTTTTTGCCGTAAACGACTGACACTTCCAAGAACGAGGACGAATCATTGGAAAGCAACAAGAGTCATTCTAAAAAATAGGTAGTGTTTTCACTCAATGTCTGATGATATCAAGATTTGTATATTTGTTAGTGTAGTTTGTCAAGATATGTATATTTGTTGTGTTTACTAGTATTTCTCGTTTTAGGCAATGATGCGAAATTTGTAATTTGGAATGACAATTGATCAAACACGATCTTTGATATTTGTTACTCGTTGTTGGATATCGATCGAATAGAACGACAACGATGAATTTTGGGATGGATTGGGAGGCCGAGCATCGGCGCGTTCTGCAGGACGGTAACGCGGCTTTGGAACGCTCAGCACAGTCAGTCGCGAGATCACAGGCAGTGGCAGCAGAGAGTGAGCAAGTAGGAACTGAAGTCATCTCTGAACTGGGCGAGCAGAGAGAACGTCTGCTGCGAGCTAAACGGAGATTGTCACAGACAGATGAGGAACTGAACAAAACGCGAAAGATTTTAAATGTTATGCGAGTGAGAGTCTTGACGAACAAAATTGTGTTGATCTTTATTATATTACTAGAAGTGACTATAATTGGCATTATTGTATATTTAAAGTTCTTTCATCATTAAGCTGCATCGGTACGGTGAGGCTAAACAAGGTTAAGGGCTGAAGTTGTATATACATGCAATATAATGTATATATGATGCAATATATAGTTAATAATGTGTGTAGTTATATAGGCATCTGCAAATATTGTATAAGGTGTAATAAACAAACTTTCAAACACACCTTTTGCAAAATAGTAGATCTATTCTTTCTTGAAGAACTTCCTGAACTAATGTACATTGATATTGGAAATTAGAATGAGACAAGATATATCTGTTTCACTCTAATTTATTGCATAATGTACATCAGTTCAGGAAGTTCTTTGAAAAAGAGCAGATTTAATGTCGTTTGTATGCCATTTCCCAATGACTATTGAAATTGTTTTATTATGTTTAGCTATATATGTATGTTCTCATTTCTTATATATACTTTTATATATACTCATATATTCTTATATGTGCCTTTATACCACATGCCTGCAGCATGTGTCATTGATTTCAAAACATACTGACATGAATACAGGAACAGTATGTAAGATATGTTCATGTTTTTTGCTGCATATTCAGAATAGACTTCATTTTTTGTTTTTATCCTTGTAATAACTTGGCATTTGAGCTAAAAGATATTTTTTTAAATGGTCATCATGCATGATGAGGAATATTATCGAAGCAGAGTGCCCGAGCCGGATTTGGGACCACTCAGGAATTTTATGCGATTCATTTGGAATCCCGACGCGAGGACATTGCTTGGTAGAACGGGAAAAGAATGGGGTGGGTTGGAGTATCTTCTCAAGTTCACAGTCATTAACTTGTGAATTGATATTTCGACTAATCTAATGATTTGTGTAATCCAGGTCTGCTAGGAGTTTTCTACTTGGGCTTCTTCAGTGTACTGGGCTCCATTTTCGCGTTGCAGATGTGGATTAGCATCGACTACGCTTCGAAGTTGGACAAACCGTTCTTCTTGTATAGCGGTGTAGTTTCCAGGTCCTATTTTGGCAATAATTTTTCTCTCTTCCGTCATCTGGATTTCGAAAGCCCAGGTATGATATGTGTGGAGTGATTTATTTAACACTTGAATCTAAAAACTAATTTTGGTTTTCGCTGATAATATCTAATCTGATAATGTTCAATACATTTGTGCGATACATATTATACTCTGTACAGGAATTAGCTTCAAACCGAATGTTTTGCTGCCCACCGCGTCTCCCATCATTTGGGTGGACAAATCGAGCGTGAACGTTCGACCGGCGAGATACGTAGAGACTTTAACTGACTTTTTGCAAGGTACAAGTCCAGATATTGTGAGTGAAAATTCAAACTTGTTGCAATGTCAAAAGAGAACTGTGCAAGTTGGTATCTTTCTTCCAGAGTATAACAAAAGCAGGAATAACTACAAGATAACCGCGGAGTGCAGCGACGAGACGTCGAGCACGCCCAACGTAAAGCCGTGTTTCTTTGACATCGAGAGCCTTGGTGTTTGTGGGAAACCTCCATATGGATACACGGATCCGTTACAGCCGTGTATTCTCATTAAGTTTAACAAAGTAAGTCGAAATCTCATATATTCGACAAAAAGAAAACGATTTTGACGATTGATATTGATTTTATTATATTTTCGCGATAATAACGCGTGCATGGATCAAACTGTTGAAAATAAAATATGATAGGGAAATGCTTCTCATCTGATTCTCTTGCAGAGGTTTGACTGGGTACCGATACATTACAACAAATCCTCTCAATTGCCTGAGAACATACCATTTGCTTTAGAAAAGACTATCCGATCTTCGAGCAAACTTCAAATTTGGTTGTGGTGCGACGGAGCAAGCAACGTTGATAAGGAACACGTCGGTGAGATTGAATACATACCGAGTGCCGGCTTTCCCGTAAAGTATTTTCCGTTTATGGGACAACCGGATTATTTGTCGCCGATGGTAGCGCTGCAATTCAAAAATATCACACGTAAGTTGTTGAGATACGTATATTGAATTGGGATTGTCACAATGGATGACACACGGTGTAATTATTCTAATAAATTAAATTTCTTCTATTTATTATAGCGGGTAGATTGGTGACGGTGGAATGCAGTTTGTGGGCGCTCAATATCAACGTAGATCGGCAGAACGCGTTGGATTTCCAAATCATTCTGGGAGAGTCGTGAAATCGCGGTGAGTTGGCGACTATATTTATATTTCTCAGGCACTTATCAATGAGATTATATATTTAATAAGACGCTAAGAAAGCGAGACGAAGAATAATTATTCTTCGTTAGAAATTCGAATAATATTCTCGTCACCAATGATTCCTTTATTATCTTGTATCGTGTTACATTAACAATACAATCGAATGTAGAACATCGGTGCAGAACATCGTGAACAGAGAACGTAATATCAGAGGTATATATATATATGTATATTTATAAAAAAATGGGGTATTATTATCAGTAATAATGATAATTTCTGCAAATTTAATCGATGCAACATCGTGAACGCATATCCGGATTCCGAGACAGTGAAAAACGTAACGTGTTTCTCTCGGGTTCGTCCTTACGAAATATCTCAAGTGAATCGAGAGCGCTGACTCACGCTTTCGATTCTGCTGACGGAGTAGCGGATCGAAATCAGAGCTTCATACAGTTTTATTAATACTTTTATTACATGAACGATAAAATGGTAAATGAAGCTTCGTTTATCGACAGACGTGCGACTCGATGCATGAGAGAATTGTGCTAAACAGAAATAAACGATTGCACTTCTCGTGTCTTGTCCTTTAATCCGAAATGGGCAATTTTCTCCAGAATTTAGATGACGATGAAGAAGGAAATAAAGGACAGAAAATAGAAGGAAGAATGAGAGAGAGGGAGTAAGAAAGATATAGAGAGAAAGATAAAAAAAGGATAGAAAGGAGTAAAAAGATAAAAAGAGAAAAGTAGAAATGAATGTAAAGAAATATAGAAAAAGAGAAGCAGGGTAGAGAGCTAGGCAGAAAAATATCTTGAGAAGAAAGTAGAAAAACAGAGAAAAAGATAATGAAAGATAGAGAAATATACACAGAAATATTGAAGAATAAAATTGAAGAAAAAGTGAGAGTTGGCTAGAGAAAGAGAGACAGAAAGAAAGAGAGGAGAGAAAATTTTAAAAAAGCATAATATTTAATTCGTACAAGAGACAGAATTAGAAAGAGAAAGAAAGGAGGAGGCAGCAAAAGATTAAATATATCTGTCCTTCGAGTCAAGCCACGTGAGTCTGATATTAATATGAGGCTTCATAATCGAGGAACGTTTCCTTCTTGGTGAGATACAACTTCATCTGATCTTATTCCTCCTCCTCTTCTGCTGTGCCGGTCAACATGGCAATTAAACTCGGAGTATCGATGAAACCCTTATCGTCAATGAACATCTGGTCGAAAGCGTCATCCACTTCCCTGGGTGTAAATTTCTCGCCCCACGTCATCAGAGCATGCCTTAACCTGACGCGCAAGCATAAAAAAATCATTGTATACACTGTGTACCACACATATGCTAGTGCATCTTAATAAGAACGAATAAGGACGTAATCAAATATCACCGTACCTTTCGCCATCGATTTTGCCATTATCGTCGAATGTCTTGAAGGCATTGATTACAACGTCGTCGTCGTCAGCACCTGTTAAAGCGAACAAACATTAGTTCTTCAAAGTTCATTCATTTCACATATATATGCCGATATTGAAGTATCACGCGTACCTGATCCTGACATACGAACAGCAAACAGGTTTAACAACTGAGTGAAGTTGATGGGCGCCGGAGCCTCGTTGAGCATCTCTTCGAGCTCCTTGTCGGTTGCGAGTCGTCCAACGGAGTCGAAAGCTGCGCGAAGATCATTCTTACCGATAATACCGTCCTTATCCGCGTCCATCAGCTGGAATGCCTGTGAACACGCCCATGAAAAGCTTTAACTCCCTATTCTCACTTGATCATCATTATCTCGACTAGTTTCGCTTCTCTAAGTTCTCCTGCCCGGCTTTGATTGATATCGTTACTTGTTAATTTTAATATGTTTTTTTTCCCGGTTCAGTGATGTATCGACGTTTTTTTTTCTTGATAAAGAGAACAAGATCACAAACTTCATATCTTCTAAAGGGATCTAAAGAAGACGGATGTGTGTAATATATGTGTACAGATTCTTCGTGCCGTACCTCCTTGAACTCAGCCACCTGTTTCTGTGAGAACATGGAGAAGACGCTGGAACCACTGCGCTTGGCCTTGCGACTGCCGCGGCTGCTCGCCCTGGCGGAACCAGATTCTTTCGGTGTGCCCGTAGGGGTTGCTGGTTTCTCTTCTGCTGCAGGCTCGGGTTCAGGTGCTGGAGCCGCCTCCTCCTTCTTCTTGGTCTTCTTCTTCTTTTCCTTATCCGCCTGTGTGGTATAATATAGTTTAATATTATGTGATACTTCTCTTGCCAATCATTCCACAATTGAAGTATTATTCACTTATTTCCGAATGTATTTCCAAGCTCATTTTGTGAGCTTTTTGTAGCTCCGCATGATATAATCGAAATTAAATATAATTATAATGAACTGTTGATGATATAATGAATTGTTAAAAATGTATATTTGCATTGACTTGAAAGTTAAAGAGAATTCTAAGCGCACCGAAGATATTTCCGACTTTCGATGATTTTATCTGATAAAATCAAGTTAAGAATCAACCTCTTCGTCTCCAAATGCTTTAATATTTAATATACAATCGTAAAAAGCGTGTAAAAAACAATTATAAAAAATATAAGAGCGAAAAATTTAATTAATTTAAGCAATTATATATTCGCGTTTAACAAGTACAAAATCTATTTTGTTATTCCGCAAATAATTGTCGGGTTAAACGAAAAATCATGTGAAGAACGCGTTTCTCCTTCACATTGAACATTTTCATGAGGGACAAAATGAGAATCGATTTAAAGTATAAAAAAGTTGAAGAAGAAACAAAGTTTTAATGTGTAGAGACTAGATGATTTTCATTAACACACGTGCCGATTGGTTTTAACAAAAACTCGATGAAAAGTGAGACGGTGACCCGGTCCACTTATCGGGCGAGAAAATTTGCGAGGCGCGGCTCGTTAGTTACTAAAAATAGAATCGTTCCGTGTGAGTCGCGGAAAAGCTGCCAGGACGTATATAGAGCGACTGTCCGGTTACCGTGCCGCCTCTCGAATTACCTTTGTTACGTAATTATTGGACCGTTAGAGTCGGACAATTTATTCGGCCGGCCGGAAGATTGTCTATCGCACGAAGTACATGTTGTAATTGTTTCTTTCTTTTTAGATATCAAGAAGAGATAATCGGATATTTCTTTTGTCCGTTGTACTTTGAAATTTTGAGTGGCGAAGAAAATCACTGTCGCACTCCATCGTCACAAATCCACAATAGCAACAATACTCCGGCAGCACCTTCATCATCATCAACTCATTGCCGTCGTCATCATCATTATTATCATCATCACTTTATGTAGATCGCTCGAATGCACTGCGCGTAGTCCATCGCACGTATAATCCACCGTCGTGTGATGCGCGCGTATATTCGCAATTTGGCAGTGTTCCTGTTCCGTGGTCATCCCGATCACATACATAATTTTCTCGCGTTTCCCCGCGTCCGCCGAACGGAAGATCGACATGTGTAGAGTCTCGCTTCTACAGCCGCAGTTAGCCGCGAGATCGACCGATGTGTGGCGACCGAGCGCGGAGATGCCTCGACGGAGACGTCGGTACTTACCATATCTACGAGTGGTTTCTAAGAGGAGACGGTACGAGATGGTCACGACGAACCAACTGTCCGAATCATAGAGCTGAACTTGTCTAAGTAACTTTTGTGGATCTCCCCCACCAGAGAAGCGCGCTCGGCCTGAGCAGGGGTGCGCTGCCCGGGTACAACGCCACAACGTCTATCTGACCATATTTAGTGCGAGTCGCCTCAAAATAGCGTCCCTTTCGACGTTTCGACTGAAACAGTTTGCCGGGGAGAGTGTAGAACTGCCGCTGCCGAAATGACGGCCTCCTCCAGCCTCTCGCGGTGTCGTGATGCCGATTATCCGAGTTCCGATCGTGCGTTCTCATGAGCAAGTCCCATTTGGTGCGACGATCGTCATTGTGTCAATCATGATCTTCTTCCTCTTCTTCCTCGCCTCGTGACACCAATCGTGTGAAGTAATGAAGCTATAGGGTTGCGTTTTCATCTCGACCTTACGATTAGTGACGCTGTATTAATCCTGCTAATTCAGTCTACAAGTTTATTCGACTCTCATTTCTGTCTCCATATTTTACAGCAATTCCGTAACCGAACATTCCAATACATTCTTATATTTGTAAATATTCTATTTATAAATAAATGTTCGTGCAATGCAAGGGACGAATGTATTTGATTAAAATATGGAAACGTGCAGGTGATCACAAGTAATTCAAAGGTACTACAAGGAAAAGTCGCTTATTAAAAAATTGGAAAATAACAGATCAATCGAACGCAGATGGAGACTAACAGTAATAAGTAGAAATGCTTTGAGCATATATCATGATATCATAATGATTTCATGTTTGGCAATCTGTTGGGAATACCTCGACACGTAATACTATTCGTGCACGGGTTTTCAGTTCGTACCGCGATATCGGAAGCACGTGGATACCGAAAATAACTGTCCGACATATTCAAGAATGCACATATGTGTTTCTATATATCGTGTACAGTGTGTTACAAAATTTCCATGATATTTCTTCCTCCTTCTCTTCTTTTTGCAAAATTAAAATCGTTTCTTTTTCATTGTATATTTAATTGCAAATTTCTATATAGACTCCGTTTCACTATTATTAGAAGAATATATATGAGTACCCTTATCGAAATATCATACTAAGAATCATTGATAATTACTTATTTTCAGTATTAAAAATACTGGATAATAAGTAATTATCAATGATTCTTAGTATGCTATTTCTATAAAGGTAGACAAATATATATATGAGCAAACACATTTAACAATGCAATTTACGGACATCTATTTATGTATAGGTAAATAATCTATTTACGTACAAGTTCAAATATCGCAATACATCGATATTCGTATTACGTTACATGCTTAATTGGATCTCGAGGAAAACGCGCCAAATAGTTACGTATGAGATATATAAATAACGGTAATCTAACGAATTGCAATACATGACGTGATTATTGCATACAATTGACGTGTAATTTAAAAACTTTTATTTAAAGAACACGTTAATTATAAAACACGTGTAATTTAAAAACTTTTATTTAAAGAATACGTTAATTATACATGTGACGAATTAATTTAGTTTCTCCATCTTCGTTTGATTAGGACTAGCTTTTTAATTGTCTACTCACATAGTAAAGTCGATTGTCGATCTGATTGCTCTAACTTTTTTAACGTTTATGTTGCGTCTACTTCAAGAAACTTATAAAATAGGCTTCATTTATATTTTCGACTCTTTCTTCTCAAATTTTCCGTACACAAAATTATTACTAGAATTCGTATAAAAATAAAAGTATCGACAACAAAATTATTACTAGAATTCATATAAAATTAGGAGTACCGACAATAAAAATATCTTCGGTAGCGGCGTGTTGGATGCGCTACGATAGATGTTAAAGTCTACAATAAATATATTTAATAAGAAAATTATCATTCGATTGATATATAATTAATGCGTGTGGTAAGTGTTACCTCTGTCATTTGGATCACGCACGCCGCACTGTCGATGTCCTAAGGTGCTTTTCCTTTTCGTCGCTACGTATCCTGGAATATATAAACTGGGAGCCTCGAGTTTACCGCTGGATATAAGTTTGCTAAAGTCTTGCTCCAATATGTTAGCAATTGGACCTATACAAATAAAGTCGTCCGTAAAGTAACAGTAAAATTACGCTGTCTGGGAGTATAGACACTCTCACCTTTGAAATGTAGAAGAAATTGAATGCATGCGCCGTTATGTAATATTTTGGTCTTTCTATTATCGATAGACAGCATCCATTCGGGGATGCCCATCACTTTTCTCACATCCTCCAAAAACTGCGCCCTACGGAAAGGATTAAATCAACAAGTATACTTATTGTTAAATTCATGTGATAAATTTTATATCCGATGATTTATATTTCTGTTTCAAATGCTTAGAGAAACAACTTACACCACAAATCGCGGTGGTTTTCTAATATTCGCGTATTTCACGATGTCGTTGTCAGGCTCGATATTCGCGCAGGAGTATCTGTTGGTACCAAAATCTTTGTCGAAAATTACGATGGATCTACCCAACGCGGAAATCGGTCCACCCAGGGGGAAATTTTGATCTGTGAATACTTGTCGCTCTTCTCCGATATTAATGGGTCCTAGACGAGACGATATGTCTCCGACGTAACATCGCAGTGGTAAATCCGGGCCACATTCTTGTCTGTAGAGATCATCCTAAACAGCCATTGTATAAACGATTATTATACGTACGAAACATTTAATATATTTGAATCCAACATAGATTAATAATTTATCCAGCGTTTATGTACGATAGTTTCGCATTACTCACATTCAACGGATCGGCTAATTGAGTGAAGTAAGGATTCCACGTGTATCCACCCGCCACGCATCGAGTATTTTCCACTTTCACCGCGGCGTCCACACCCACGGGATTTACATATATAGCCCAGTTATGATTTCTCGTCTAAAATCATACATATGT
This sequence comes from Odontomachus brunneus, assembly GCF_010583005.1. Taxonomy (NCBI): domain Eukaryota; kingdom Metazoa; phylum Arthropoda; class Insecta; order Hymenoptera; family Formicidae; genus Odontomachus; species Odontomachus brunneus. The sequence continues at coordinate 2,566,598 of NW_022639460.1, read as the reverse complement.
AATTAACGAGCACATTAATGCGCGCAACACAGATCCATCTCATAGGATTTCATGCTTACAATATTGCGATCGTGTTTGCCGGGATGACGTAAGTTTACTTCGATCACCGTTTCGCTTTGACTGCCATCCTTATACACGAGCTGCGTCTGCAACCGGCAATATTGTTTTAAAATAAGTTCCTATCGTATGCTCTTCTTTGCAAGATATTTTTACAGCGCTGGCAAAACTACCATTCTTATGTAACCGTACAAAAAGCCGTGCGGATGATGGAACGATGCGATAGCACGCAACTCACTAGCATCGGTCGGAGAATATCCTCTCTCTACAGTAGAACACGCCCACCTGAATGTAAAACCACAGATTTAATAGAATGAGTCGATTATTCGAAATAGCGCGACAAAGATTCTTTGATAAATGAAAACGATTTCCTTCTTATTCTAACATACTGATGTAAAAATTTGCTGATCATAAATCGGTTACCTCAAGTTCTTTTCCTTCTTATGAATCACTATACTGCGTCCCAGAATGCTTCTCGGTCCAAATAGCGGTAACATCGTATCGTTATACGTCGATATGTATCTTTTCTTGTTATCCAGAGTACCAAATTTTCCGCTCAAATCACCCATCTCGTAGTGATCCAGCGTACCTTCCTCCGCCGCTGGTACGTCACTTATATTGACACCCAATGGATTCCAGTGTCCGTACAGCGATGTTCCTTCGCATGGAAATTCCAAGTCGTATTCTACAGGTGTCTGAAAGTGAGCGAATGCTTATAATTTACATTTAAATTGACGAACAGTCTTTGAGAAAAATCTATACAAAAAAAAAAGAATAGAAAAGAATCAGCGATATAATGAACGACAATATAGAATTTCGTTCAATTTTAGAAGACTTTTAGTTACCATGTGTACGTGATATCCGCTCATTTTTCCACCGAGTCCCTCAAGCGACACTTCTGCATTCGTGATATCGTACTCGGTCTGCTGCAAGAGCTCTAATTTTCCTCTCAGAGATATTTGTTCACCATTTCCGAACCAATCTCTCGCTACCGCCTTACGTCGATAAACTCCGCCGATACTGAAAGCGAAATTATACTTTTAATGTAATAGAATTTAGCACGTCGACTTATTCTTATTTATTGTGCAAGTACATGGAACAAGCCAGTCGATCTCCCCGTGCAACCGGACCGTGATCGTCGTAAATAACTAAACTCTTGCCGAACAATGAATGGGGCCCTGATAAGGGCAACATCGTGTCCGTAAAGAGTCGTCGAGTCAATTCCGAGGCGTAGAGCTTTCTACCGGCAATTTCGAGCACACCGTGTCGTGTTAAATCGCCCAAGCGACATAACGAGATTTCTGAGCTCGAACAGGGTTTATCTGGGTTCCAATCCACCTGAAATATATTTATTTCTTACAAATGAACTCAAGTCGCGCACATATAATTTAGATATCTCAAGAAAGAATAATTCAAAGTAAGATAAAATAATCAAGTTCACATAAAAAATAACCAAGTTCGTTATTTTAAGATCAGTGCGCGCTGATTATCATAATTAAATTCTCGGGAAATTATCAAAAACTAACAAATTGTAAATTAATTAATTTTAATTGGTTATTCCTACCTTATGCGGATTATAGGGCGATCCTGTGCTCAAGCACCGACCCGTCCAATTGTAGAAGTCCTTTCCCGGCGGGTTGTCGTGCACCATCCATCTGAGTCACAAAATTTCACCGTTAATTCCGTTACCTCTTCAATGTAAAATTATTTTCCTCTTTGTCTCATTAACTTGATAAATTTACCTGTGCTCCGCAGAGTTGTTTACTGCATTGCCATCCGCGTGAACGAGATGTTCTATTATTATAGTAGTATCCATCTCGGGTTCATTCTTAGGCTGTCGAAAGAGTATTCGCCCGACTATGGGATATCTAAATACTACTTCCGTCGTATACATCGGCATTTGCCAGTCGGTATGTGGTACATAATATGCGAACGTGCCACATACCCATGGGATTACGCCTTTATTGTCAGTCTCGTTATATCTAACAACGAAAATTTCTTTTTCCAGCATCAATCAATGAAAGTGCCTTGTGATATCACAAGTGCAATATAATTAGATAGATACGCGCATGATTGATTCGTTTTATTGTAATGAGCTTATTAAATTATTTGTGGTAGATTACTTGTAAAGCACCAAAGATCTGTGAACGATGCTGTGAATCCCGGAAAGCGGTAAATACGTATCCCAATAGATCCCGCTGAGTTTAGCGCTCCCGGGTAAAATGTCGTTATGGTAAGATCCTTCCTTTCGTCCTTGCAGCTTGCCAGACAAATCACCGATGGCATATTGATCCTGAGTACCGAAACCTATTTCATTCAAGCAATAAACATTTCTAGTATTATCTTTATTACTATCATTTCATGTTTCTTCATAATTCTGAATTTTTTATTATTGGTTTACCTATTTTTTTATTATTGGTTTAGCTTTCTTTAATTGATTAATCTCTGCGATATTCAAATACATAATTTATTTTTAGATTATTGCAGCTATTATACCTGCCGGCGGAGTGGTCTTCTCATCGATGTTCAAAGGATTGTACAATTTCTTGGTCGTTAAGCATGGATCAACAGTAATCCTCACATTTCGCGCCGGTTCCGGAGGTAACTCGTGTATCCTGTAGGATGCTACTTTAGTAGCGTATCGTAGTCTGGTTTCCAAATCGTTAATAGTTGTCAAAGAGACGTTGACCCATGTTGGATCGAACGGTGTTTCTTGAATCACCGTTATCTTGCCTTTAATTCCATGCGAATTGATCACAGCCCTGGATATTATTTTCATAAGGAATTTTGTCGTGGATATTACACATAGAACAGGATTGTAATACAAATCTTACTTGATGTGTATCGGCTTGCGGTGGTTGATCTTGGCACAAGCTAAGAACGAGTCTTCGTGTACGGGATGAAAGATGACTAGATACAAGTGGCGATGTGGACCGAGCAGATCCGTCGGCAATAAAGATAAGTCGGGATCTCTGTAGAAAGTTTTGTATTTTTCTTGCGTATTGGCGGCGACTTTTACTTTGCCTAGGCGCACGTCGACATCTCCGATGGACTTCCCGACGCCGACGTTGTTAGGATCAAATACGTTTTGCAGGATATTGCAGTTGTTTTTGTCTAAACGTACAAGAATTTTTAATGAAACCACAGTACGTCGTATAGATGGAGAAAATAATTTCAGTTCGAGTAACTCAGACGAGGATCAGACGAAAAAATCGTTGACAAGAAATTATATCTTTGTCACTATTACCGAAATCGTCTGAACATTCAGCTGCGTTAAAATTCGATTGAGAAAATTGAGAGTTATTTTGAGAAAAATTTTAAGTTAAATTGAGAATTACGCGATCGATCGTCATTAATTGAGCACGTAACGTTTGCAATTACGAATACTGACCTTTGCCGGTTTCGAAGATGTCGGTGACGTATATCTTCCAATGATGTTCGGTATAATTTAACATTTGTAACTTTTGCTTATGCACGTGGTGCAAGTTCGTGTGAATAATCGTGTCGGTAGATTCATCGCCCATCTGACCGCCCAACCATCGGAACAAAACTGTTCCCGCTACGGGACCATAAAAACGCGCCTGGGCAAACTTCTCGATGTTTTTCTCGAGTACCTGAAGGAAGTCCGCGCAATCATATAACGGAATTATATAATAGGAAGCGAATACTTAATTGCCAGATTGTTATTGTGGATTAACGAGTTACCGTAATCGAAGCGCATATTGTCCTCGGTGAGTAAGTGTCCTTCAACACCAAACTTTTTCCCCACAAACCCGTTTTTCCAGTTAAAAACAAATCTGTGACTTCTATTGAGCCTGTTTGATTCGTCGGTAATTCAAGAGGTCCGACTCTTTCCGTCAAGTCGATGATGCTGCGAATGAAACGAGGCAAAACGGTAATTGACATTTCCTAAATCTCGAAAAATTTTTATCAACGCAACTATATTTTTTCTGATATTATTTTCATCATTCTAGCGTCCGACATTATGTTTTTACCTTTCCCCGACGTGTCGTTTGTCGCATCTACCCTCGATAATTGTATAATCGACCGGAAATTGGTTGACAGACCAAAGCCATTGCTGATCCGGATATTCCAAGGTCGCTTTCAGAGAATATCGAATTCGCACCGAGGACTCCGTGGCTCTCTCAAATCGTATCTCGCCATGAAGACCACCGGAGGATACGTACGCGGCTAGTCTAAGCGAACTCGCGATAGTCACTGTCACAAAATATTCCATCATATTCGATAGTTCTTTAATTAACATATCGACATTTAATTCACTTTTCACGACTACTTTGACTTGCATTCGAGAGATTTACTATTTTTCCCGAATATTCAGAATTATTTTCCTTTAGAGATTTAAAGACAATTTTCTCTTAACAAAAATATCTATGCGCTTCAAGTAATTTTGAATTAAAAAAAATCAATTATTGAAAATAATTAAAAATAATTCAGGATTTTCTATTGAGCTATCGCAGAATTATTACAAAGTTGCAAATATGTAGCAAAATTATATTATCTGTCAATTAATTAACTCGTTAATAATTTCTCTTTTTCTAAGAATATAAAAATAAAATGCAATATTAAAATATCAATAAAATATCAATAAAATAGAATAAAATAAAATATCAAAATAAATTAAACTAAAATGAAATTCAGTTTTCCCAACTCCTCTCTCATCTCATGACGTTTAGATATATACCGTTTCCGAGTGGCACAGATGGAAACGGAAACGCGCTTTCACTTACCACAGCAACAGAGTAACAGGAGCGACCGCATCACTGTTAACGAACATTGGAAAACGATTGATATTTCTTTCAATTTTCGAGCTTAATTGCGATAATCTGGCGCGAGTATCGTCAAAATGAATTGCAGTCTGCGCAGTAAGAAATCGCGATTGAACAATGAGACGACCGACCAGACTGGCTGAAGTAACGGTCCGTTACTTTCTTATTCCTTGAGCAAAACTGGTGGGAGTGGTGCAGGAGTGGAAGCGAACGATGACCTCTCTCTGAAAATGAAAGTGTCGGTGGCAAAGAATGCGAACTGATGATGATTCTGATAAGTTCGATTTCCGGCGCTTAGAAATGAGCGGAAAAGGAGCTTGCATCAAATATTGCGTACTTATTCGTTATTCTATCTAACAGGTTATTTATATGCATTTTTTTGATTCGATTCTTCTTCAAATATAATTACAGAAAATAATGCGGCACTTTTCCAATATACAATTATATTCAATATATCTATATTTTAATATTAAAAGAAACTATTTCTTTTAGATTAATGGAATAATTTTACATTTGGTTGAAACTAAATATTTACAATATGCTATTAGATAATACTCAGTACTAGTCTTCTCAATCCTAAATTTAATTTTCTGAAATACTTTACGGAACACTTGTTAAAGTTATGTGGATAGATAGAACTCTCCCGCTCTGTGACCGATTTTATGAAAAAGACTCAGAATAGCCACCCTTGAGATTCTCCTTGCCCCTATTTAAAATGTCGGTCATCTTTGATCTTCGCCGATTGGTTCACTGCCGTAATCAACATTGAGCAGTAAAAATTCATCAAATCCAACCAATCAGCGCGTATCACAATTTTAACACTCGCTTCGCTTCTTATGGAGGATTCACACCGCGTCCGATATCCGACGTACGATATCCAATAAGAGAACAGCTTTTCAATGGAGAATTGAATTCTCTATTAGAAAACTGTTCTCCTATTAAATATCGGACGTCGTATGTCGGACATCGAACGCGATGTGAATCCTCCATAAGAAGTGTTAAAATTGTGATACACGCTGATTGGTTGGATTTAATTTAACTTCCCTGTGTAATGGCAACATTAATTAAAACGTTAATATTGAAACAATATTTGAAAATTAGTTAAAAATCAATGAAATTTTAAAAATCCCACCAAACTGACTGCCTGGCGCCATCTAACGGTACAAGCGAGAACCCATTCGCGCAAAAAATCAGTCGGCTACCAATGGTTCGAATCTTGGCTAAATATTAGTTTAGAAAATTTTCTGCTACGAGCCACTATTGTACTGTTCTGAACAATCAAAAATGTGTAGTTGCATTCGTGATATCCTAACCTCAACTTCAGAATGTTTCACGGGTGTGCCAAATAGTCGCTAAAACCTCGGGGAAGGCTGATGGCACGGTGATATCTTCACCAATCCAGAGGAAAAAAAAAAAATGTTTCACGGGTATGTATTTTCGTTTAAAAGGATTACGACAGCTTCTTCTAACTTTCTGCGACTTTTTTCGTTCTTCAACAACGATATTCGATCATTCCGGATCCATTCACTATCTTGGAATCAACGCTAGTCGTTATTTTAAGGTTTGTTTATCCGAACGTACTCTCTGTCGTAGGTGTAAGAAGCTTTGTACCAGCGGCTTGAGGTTACCGATATCATCGCGATGCGCCGGGACGCTGTCGAAGTCGGAGGCGAGGAAGCGCAGGTCTCAGATGTTCGAGGAGGAGAAACAGAGACAACGCTCTCAATTAGGTAGAATCAAGAAGATTGAGGTGAAATATCAGTCGGTGGAGGACGAAGTGGTCCTGGTGATGAACCGCAACATGTCCACGCCGTACGACTGCGCCAGACACATCTCCGAGAGCATCGCCAATATGTCCGCGATCGCCTTCGTCGACGGCCATATCTGGGACATGCATAGACCGTTCACAGACAACTGCGAACTGCAGTTAGTGACCATGCAGTCTCCACAAGTAAACGCGATCAACAATGCCTTCTGGCGAACGTGCTCGTTGATCTTGGGTGCTGTAGCGGACGATGCCTTCAAAGATAATGTGAATATGCATCTACACAGCTTTCCCTATCCTGTAATCCGCTCTGGTAGTTTTATATACGATGTATTCATTGATCTGCCAAACTGGCAGCCAACTATGTCAGAATTACGTGCTCTGTCTGCGTCATTCATCAAGTTTGCAAATCGTGAGCTGCCACTGGAGAGACTCACAGTATCTTGCAACATCGCCCAGGACATGTTCCAGGTATGAACTGAATAAAATAACACATTATGATTTTATACTCAAGAAAATTATATACAAGAAAATTATATACTACTAAGAATTATATACTCTTGTACAAACTGAATCAAATCTGAGACTAATGCTACTCTTTCTAAAGGTGGAATCGACATTATGAATTAGTAAATATTCATACACAACGATATACTTTCATACATTATAAAATGTTAATGCATCAAATAATATATGAATATATTCATAATTTATATTTTTATACATTATAAATTACACATTATGAATTATGTATTTATAATTCATAATATATTGTAAATATTCATGTACAATGATCCAACGTTTATGTCGACTTAGTCATTATAAATTTCAAGATTGCTTATTAATAACTTTATTCTTCTCTGCTTACAGGACAATCCCTTCAAACACCAACAGATACCTAATATTGCCAAAGATAATGGCAATGTGATATTATATCGTTTAGGTGATCATGTAGATGTCAGCAAAGGGCCCATGGTAAGTCACAGCGGTCTGATAGGGCGTGCCAGCGTGATGGCCATTCACCAAATCACGGACGGACCTGTGGACGGTTTGTATCGCTTCCAAGGTCTCGCTTTGCCCAAAGGTATCATGCTCAATCATTTTGCTTATGGTATCTTGGAAAATCGCGCAAAAAAACTTAATACTGTCACATGGCAGCCGCAAACAGTACATGAAATTATGAACAATGCAACAGCGTCTGCGAACTAAAAATATTCATCTCACAATCTAAGTAAATTTTCGTGTAAATAAATATACTCTTTAGTTATTACTTCTGTGTAATTCTTTGACTGTAAGGCCTGCATCAATAGTTGTCACTTGAAACTTGTCTCACGTGAGATACTCAGATTTGAATTTAGAGTCAGACGTACATTTTTTAATCGTGGTTACAAATGTGTCACATGTATGATTCAAAAAGTAAAAACTCTAATCTAACGCTAAATTCAGGTTCAAGTATCTCATATGAGACATGTTTCAGATGACAACTAGTGATATAAACTTTAATTTCGTTCGTGATTAAGATGTATTAGTCTTAAAAAAACCTTTGTAGTTCGAAAACTTGGAATAAAGTATTAGGGCATATTTTTTATTCAATTTCTCACGTACTGTATTACTTGTTTCTCTCAATCGGTTCTTGGCGAGAATCTCAAATCTATTCTATGTCGGTAACAAGGATAGATCATCGAATACAACGGGATTCGGATAAAACGTGCACGAAAAACATTTTATTTTATCTTCGGAATAACAGTAAAAGCTGTATATAATTGCGTGGGCGTATATTACATGTACGAATGTACACAGGATATCTCGCAATGATCGCTTAATAAATAAAACACATACGACTCAACTATTTTGTGAACGGATCCGTCGTGGACTACACACCTCCCAAACGAAGACATTGGGCAATCTGTTGGCTTTCGAAGCCGCGCACTTCATGCTCAACTTCAAATACAACTCTTGACTCGAGTTAGTACCACAACCTTCGAGATCGTCATATTTTAAATTCGCTCTCGCTGCCAATGGTGCCAATTCTGAGGAACACCTGAACGAGCAATGAAAATAGGAAGCTGATTCGTGCGAAACTTCTGCCAATTAATACTCGGAATAATTAATATGAAATTGTTCGAGAATGATTCCTGAGATTGGAAAAGTTCCGCGATACTTCGAATTTCTAATCTCTACAATTGATTGTTAGATCACCTCAACTCGACCGTGATGACCAGATCGAACTGAGGTGGTCGATTGGTTTCCTGCTCGAGTTCCCTGCCGGTGTTCTCCACGTTGCTGGGTCTTGCATGCTTGAACTTGTAATCGTAGGCGCACTTGCTCATATTGCCATAATAGAAGAACTGGCCACCGTATTCCCCGTATCCTGAATATATAGAGGCCGGTAATAGTTTTCGGGGTGGTATCGACGGTAGCTAAAACACAATTTGCGAAGAATCGTTAATTTTCAATTACTTTTACGCAAAGGATGCGTATGATTTTATTAATTTTTAGTTTTCAAATTATATAATTCTCGAGTGAATTCCACGCGTTACAATCGATAGGGACATCTCGTTGCGATTTACGAACCGTCACTCGAAGATCAAGCTTGCGTTTGTACTGCAGCTTATGGAGGAGATGTTTGTTGAAACTGCCGACTAGCCGGCGCAATCTCAGATACATGTAACGTTGCTTGTCCCGCCAGCAGTGCTCGTCGCTCGCGTTGGGCACCTGCAGGCACGTAAACCACGTGCGTTTTAGGATGTATCTGAGTTGCATACTGACCTGAAGATAAGATTTAACAAGATGAAATTATTGTAAGATAGAATCATGCGTAAGAGACCCTAGAAAACGCAATATTTATGGAATATTTTGATCTGAATGATTATGACTCTGCTTGAAACAAATTTATGAAATTTGCTTCCAACGGCAAAAAATAATATTGAAGCATTCCTTACCACAGAGTTACTTGCTCTTGATGAGGTCCAGAAGGATAGCAACTGTCGCCCTTCTCCCAGACAGTCTAATACATCGACAATCTTACACCCCGAAATCAGTGCAGATCTACAATTTTACAGTTAACAATTTTTATTATTAGCTATTTATTAACGAGCATAGAGACAGATAATCAGTTAAAATAATTATTACATTAATCAATGCACTAAAATTAAAAATATCAAAAATAATAAGTTATTGCTAGAACACTTAGTGGAAGAACACGAATTAATGGAAAGAGTGAAGCGTCACCTGTTCACCCTACGCTCAGTAACTTTCTCGAAGTGATCCATGAAATTCTCGCAGCTACGTACGAAAATCTGCAGGTTAACGTAACTGAGAACGATCGAGGATCCTCGGCAAGGATCCAAGACCGTCTGTAATATGCAGTTCAGATTGTCGAGAACTCTGCCACCGTAGAAACAGGAAATGGGCGAGCTGTGAGATCTTGTGAATAGAATAAATCATAATAAAGAAAGAGGGAGAACAAATTAATTTTCTTTTTAAGTTATATATCTACGTAATCTTCTTAAGATATTATTATCGACAATGATAGAATTAATGAGGATTTCCCGAGTTTCTAAGTCATTTGGAAGACTGAAAATTTGGAAACCTTGGATGCGTGTATCGCCACGTAACTGCCTTCAGCATGCGATACTGCGATCGAATAAGCTCCAGTGTATAGGAAGTCCCGCTGTAGTTCTGCATCTCAATGTTGGTCTTCGCACTATTCACGAGATCCTTCATGCGCTTAATCGCGACTTCCAGCTTGGTGCCAGTCACTAGGAATTCGCTATTCAGCACCGTAGCGGCAATATTGTAACAACGTCTATGGAAAAAGGATCAACGGGAGAAAATATGAAAATGGATCGATGAAGCTTTTGTGAAAATACGGATCCTCCGGAAGTCGGATCTCAAATTGAGCATCCAAGATCAATGATTTTCATTCAAGTCCAGGAATTCAAAATAGTTAGGTTTCCAAAGTTGCAAAATATTAAAAGTTTATAATCTAGTTATAAAAATATTCGTATGAGCTATATTTAACAAAAACTACAGTCTCTTTAACTTTACAAATAAGTAGTAAAACTAGATTTGCAAATCACAATTATTACAATTTATTTTTTCTTTGAATACTTATTCTATCCATATGCATATTCAAATAACTTCAACAGTGTTCCATGATTTCGAGCTAGTTCTTATCACGAGTTATCCTTACTGTGCTGATAATTTACCTGGATACCAGACGAACGGTGCAGGCGACATCGTGCAAAGATAGCATTCTCAAGATGATGCCAAAAACTTCTGGGGGCAGAGTGTCTAACGTGCACCGCGTGCTCTTGTGCTCCTGCGCGTTTTGAATGCATCGCAAGGATACTCTTCGGCGTTTCGCGCGCATTTGGTTCCTCTTGGACGTAATTTTGTCTTAAAAATCCGCGATCGCGACCAAGTGCAGACCGATCGCGATCAATCACGAAGATCACGTACGTTCTCGCATAGCGATCACGTTACGAGATTTCCAATTGGTCGAGAAGGAAAATAATTCCTGAAATTTTGTGAATCCTTGGAGAAGCGAGGACTCCTGAATTTGCGCGAAACAAAGTCGCCTCTACTTACGATTTCACCATTACTAAGATACCTTCAGAATACTGAGGACAAATGAGGAGCTGTGTTCCAAAATGGAGATTTAACTTTTTTTTTCAGATGACATGAGAATCTGAATGAACACGTTAATCCTTTGAGCTTTCTGCAAACTTTTACATTGCTCTGACTGATCGACTAACTTCCTATGACAGTGTAAGATTTTTTTATTCACAAAAGTAATACTATATCAGTCGCATGCTACATTGATTACTTTAAGATTCTTAATTAATTATTTCTCTCTTCTGCATTATTCCCTGTAATTACTTTCTCGAAATTATTTTTATCTTAAATCTAAAGATATTGGATAAAGGTTTGGAGATAAAATATTAAAAACTTCTTATGGAATATCTCATGTGTTATTTGTAAATTACGCAAACACAAAATAATAGCATTACTTATTCAAGATTTATTTTTTCGACATTTCTCATGAAGTATAGAATAGCAGGTCAAATATATAGTCAACACAATAACCAGTTCCACTTATCCTTATTAAAGTATGTCGAATATATCATTTAATTTGGAAATTCGTCATAGTTATCTGTAATATATCACTTTCTGGTCGCAGAAAATTACCGAAATTGCAAGCATTCAAAGATTTGAGTTTCAAGATCCAAAATTCTAGGCTACTAAAGTCTAAAAAATTTAGGATTCTGAATCTCACTTTTTATGCGGCCCGCGTTTCGAATACACCAAGTTTCAATAATCACAATCCTGAGGATCTTAAATTCTGAACAGCCAAAGCTGAGAACTCGACATCCCAAGAGTTTCATGTTTTAAAAATCCGATTTACCAAGTATCCAACAAAGATCCAAGAATTGAAGTTTTCAAAGATCTAACATTATAAGAGAATGCAATGTTCTAAAAACTTGGAGTTTCACGGATGTAAAGTTCTCAGAGAATCAAAGATTTCTTGAGAATTCGAAGTTCAAGGATCTGAAGCTCTTAAGGCGACGAAGGCCTGTTCTCTTTAATGCTTTATGCGCTGAAGTTCACCGGCATTAACAAGGTAAACTTAGTTTGATCGATGTTTTCTTCGGCCGCGCAGGGTCCGATGCTATCCAATAAGCTCTGTATCGCATTCTGATTGCCCGAGTGCTTCCTTTTGGTGTGCTCACGACGATGCTTGAGTTCTTTGAACGTCTTGCCGCACTGCTCGCAGATGTAGGGCCTTGCTGCCTCATGAGAACGCACGTGACCCTCAAAATGGCTCTTCCTAACAAACTTCTTACCACATTGGCCGCAATCGAATTGAAAGCGACCTTCGTGAGCAGCGACATGCGAGCTGAGAGTCCACTTGGTCTTGAAGGTTTTCGAGCAATAATCGCACCTGATCTTCGAATCGCCCTTGTCTGATCTTCGAGGCTCTTTCTTTAGTAATAACATCTCCTCCAACAAAAATTCGTCTGTCTCAGTGGAGTGGTCCTTCGGCATCGTGGACTTGTCCATAGACATTTGACCCTGAAGCAGGGCCTTGGCATGATCCTCAAGCTTTATATGGCCATTTCTCGGCGATGGCTGTAAAATTAATAAATATATGTAAAGAAAGAAAATAATGAAACAAACGCGTAGAACATAACCTTCCATTCCTTTAAATACTGTAATGTCTTATTTTTATTATCACTTTAATTCAACAGAAAACTTGTTTTATTTATGCTAGTTAGGAGTTAGATAATGAAAGGATATAAATCACACCTTATAGTGCGAGGCTAAATGTGCTCTGAGTTTATCTTCGTCATTGTACCTCTTCTTGCAACGTGGACAGGGATAGCCACTCTTATCGTCTATACCTCGTAGAAGAGCACTCCGAAGGGTTGCGTCATTCGTGATGTTCTCCATGTCAATCTTATGTTCGTCGATCTGCAGCTTTTCTTTGCGCATCGCATGTCGGATGATATGCCGTTTCAGATCATGTGCTCTCGAGAACGCTCGCCCGTAGCGCGAGCATGTCGGGTAAGGGCAACCCTTTGTTCTATCATTCCTTGGACTGAGTAAAGAGATATCTTTAAAATTTAACTTTCCCCATAAAAATACGTATAAAAAAATATTTAAAAATTCCGAGTGTCTTACGTGAGGAAAAACTCAAGTAAGGATTATTAATGTAGGCCTGAACATCACTGATAATAAGAGATCATCGCTAAGATCAGTATAAAAAAAATAGAAAAATCAAGATTAATGGGTTGAAAACTACTGAGATATTAAGAATCTTGAACTTAAAAGGAAAATAATAAAAAAGGAAGTTCAATTATTAAAAGATTTTACAATTGATTAATATAGAACTTTATCAAGCTCAGAAATATTATTATAATAAAAATAAAGAATATTCTATATTCTCTATATAAATAAATAAATAAATATATATATATATATAAAATTCAATTTATATATATAGCCCACAAATTATAAAACATATAAGGTGACCTAAGATCTGCTGGATCTGTAGGTTGCAAAAGTTAACAGAAAATCTTCTTCGATCATGAATCCTGTGTACCTTCGAGTGGTATTAGCGCTGGTAGATGTTTGCTTCGAGTCCTTGCTACAATCTTTGGGATTCTTATTGACTTTTTGACTGGCCATTGTAGTCAACTGGGCCGATAACGGTATCACGATGGAAATGGTCTCGTTGGTCCCGGGTGTGACGATGGGACCGACGCGGATTGTTGGCGGTGTCACCAACGGCAAAGTGTTCTCGTTTCCTCTGCTCATATTGATCCTACTCGTGGACAAATTATTGAAAAAGATGAACGGTTAGTTTCCATTATAAATTTGCACATCCATTTGCTTATTCCAATAATCGCTATCCTAAAATTTCTAATAATTATTAAATTGATAATTATTAAGGATAAGTAATAATAATACTATTATTATTATTGATCATACATTTTTTTATTATAAATTGTTAGTCTGGCAACATGTAACAAAAAAGTTTCAATGTAAATTGAAAAACTGTATGCAAGTAGTAATGATATATTAATTAAATTAATGGCAACTAATTTAATTTGATTCCATTAGTAGATTGCACATAAGATGGCCCAAAAATGTGCATTTAATTGATATATCTACACAATAAAAAAAAATGCAGATAAATAATATATCACCATCAAAGAAAAAATAATTCAAAGTTGTACAGACAACAGCTAATATTTATGATATTACATAATACTATACGAAAGTTCTATAATTTAAAATAAGAATCTAATAATATACACGCACACACATATATTATCTAGCTATAATTATAAAGTAAGGTACTTGTAATTAATCGATCATAACTATATAATTACATTGAACAAAAGTTACAGAGAGATACGTTTCTGCGAGACACCCTGTATATACACCGCAAGTTTCGGAAGGGTTAGGGTAAACCGCGATCGATGGTAGGTCGTCTATCCACGCGTATCAGTGACGCGTTAGTTCCGAAAACAAAATGAAACAGCTATGAATTGGGATCGATGCGATTCCGCCGAGTCTAAATTTCGAGATCTCGAAAAAACCTAAAAAAAAATAATCCATGCTATTTCCTACGCAACGACAAAAGAAACTACCGTACCGCATAAGGTACGTTCTTCCGCAGTCGACGGCGTCAGAAGCGCGAACTCGCTGAAATTACATCGGCGTCACCGTCAGACTCGATACGGACACGGCATTATCGTGACGCGTCACGGAAACGTCACGGAGACGCTGCCGACGTCTCACCGAGATGTTTTCTGGCGAGCCAACGGTCGCGAGGGTACGCGTTCGCGCAGTTGGCTCGAAAATGCGACGCGGGACAACGGGAAGCGTGTGCAGAAGGAATCGTATCAGGGAGTTATACTTACTGAATGTCACTGCAGCGTCGCGGAAACCTGGTGGCTCGTCGATGCCGGAGGGCTTCACCACATAACCACAAAAGGGCGCGCTCGAGGACGGCCTGCAGCCTCGTGCCTCGAGGAGGACGCCGAGAATCTATTGAGAGGAACCTCGCTCACGTCGGGATGTCACAGACGACTCGCTGATGCCGTAGGCTCCGCGGGCACAAACCTTTGCGTTTCCTTCACTGAAACCTCTCGGGCAAGATTCGCGATCCCTCCAGAGGAGAATACGACGCCGATGAGAGAGCAAACACGGGGTTTACCGTTAAGCTCGCGAGGATCCCTTCATCCTCGCAAGGAGAAATCGCGCGAACGTGTCCAGCGGACTACGTGGCGACGAAGTGCTCGTTCGTTATATGCACGCGACACGAGGAGCGGCCATCTTGAAGCTACTGAAGCTCGCGTTCCAACTGCTTCGGATAGGTCGCGCCGACTAACGACGCCCGCGAGCGAGTGCGTCGCGCGCTGCGAGCGCTGCGGTCAGCCGAAAGGTCGCACTTCAAAATCGTCCTTCCTCCCGGCCGTATGCATTGTTTACTACTCTTATTTTCTTTCTCTACTTTTGCTCTCGATATCCGAACCGCGATACTTGTTTGAGTTTACAACGGAAAAACGATACCTTTGGAAAGAGCAAAGGTCTTCGTTCTACGTTTTCTTTCATCGATAAAGCTGCTCCTAAATGTAATTTATGAGGCTTCCGATTGACGTTTGAGCATATTTGCAGACATTTTTATCGATATAAAGGTAGTTCGGAAGAAGAGCTGGAGAAAATCAGTGTGCCAATCAAAACCAAACTGACTTAACAAAAATCTGCAAATATGAAAATTACTTGAATGTTACTTTGTAAATAAGTGCAATTAATGTGCATGGGAGTATCGATACCTTTACGTAGCGTCACGAAAATACTTCCAAATTACAACGAGAAGATTCGGCGAGTCGTTCGTCATGATATCTTCAGTTTAACGGTTCGAAAATGGCGCCATCTTTTCGGTCGAAATGGCGGCCGCCCGAATTTTTTCTCTCTACTTTCCGGTCGCTCGGCCGGATTTCTCGTTTGCTTTTCACGACGCGATGAAAGCTACTGATCACGTAGGCCGATTCGAACAGGATGGTGAAAAAAGTTAGGGGAAGCGGGAGCGAATGGAGGAAAACGCGGGCGGAATGCGCGCGCAGACGATGATTCATTCACGAGGGTGTTTCATCCCTTACGGATGATACTCTATTCTTTTTTTTTATCTTGTACGTGATTCTTGTAAACCCGTTTAGCAATAAACGGTCAAATTTAGAGAAAAGAACATACAGGAATACACTTAAATACTAAATTAAATTTAGCTTCAGAACACGCGCAAGAAGAGCAATTATAGTGCGTATGCGATGCGTGGAAGTGAATCAGATATACTTAGCAAATTGCCACGTGCGCCGGTTGCTAATTAGTAATTACATTAGGCACACAAAGGATCATATTGTCATGAACGTATACAGAATGCTTAGTTAGATTTTGCACGAAAATTTCAACGATATTCCGTCTCTCCAACATAAACGCCGTGGTGGCTGTGAAGATATTTTTTGATAATTTTAATAGTATAATAATTTAACTTTTCTTCAAATTGTTTCGTTTCTTTGCTCAATATGTACACTGAAACGTTGATTTGTTTCATATCTATTATCGGTCTTGTATATTTTACAACATATATCAGATTTCTAATCACCTTGATAAATAATTCTGCTGAAATACGTGTAAAAATAACCGTCGAGCGATTCCGGTTCGCCCTGGTCTCACCTAGACGCACGTGACGGCCTTGTTTCGTCATTGCGTTATCAGAGCGAATAGAAATGCATATAGAGACGTGCGCTGAAAGTTGGAAAGAAAAGCTATTCGCCGCGCGAGAACGAATACCGAGAAGATATCTGCATTTATATAAGAATCTCTCGATCCTGAGGAGTGCGCGCTTCTGCCGTTGCGTAACCGTGTCGAACGGAGTATCGCAAGCATATCTATCAAATCGGCGCACTGTAATGCCACATTGGCGTTTTCTAGCTTCGCCTCGCGATTGCATCCCGATCAATTCCAAATCCACGGAGATCCTTGAACGTGTTCCTCCGGAGAGATGCTGGTGGAATCTTGCCGCGTCGAATATTTGTTCAGTTTGATATCGGAAGACGCCCGCGTGATGGTACGCGCGCGCGCACATGCCAAGTGCCGCGTACCTGTAATTAATAATTAAGGCTAATTAAGGCTTCACCCTGCAACCGAATGTGCTCTCACGGTATATCGCGTGTGCGCCCTTCATGAATCGATATTTCTAACTAAATCGTCCACATAGCGCACGCTCCGCGTCATTAAAGCGCCGTGTCCTACCCAGCGAGACGAACTGTGGCATTATAATTCACTGTCACTTGTTAAACGCGGACACAGCCGCGTACAATGACGAGCGAATATTTTCTGTATAACGGAAAAAGATTTCAAATTATGCCGTCATTGTTATTATTCTGTTACAATAATGGGACTGGTATGAGAATGACTCTCTAAATCGAGAAATGTCATTACGTCTGATGAATCAAATTTCGCAAAAAGTTTGAGAATTTTTTTCGATGTCTTTCCTCGTTAAAGAATGATAAGATTTCGATAAGATTTAGACCAAAGAAGAAGGCAATGTCGTAATTTGAAACCCAGGAATTTCATTACGTTCGACAAGACAAGCGATTGATCATCTCGATAATTTCGAGCGAAATAGAAATTCATGTTTCTTCAATGTAATTTAAGCGATTTATAAAATGAGATCGTCTCGTCCTTTCCGGTTGAATGAACAACCGTGAAAGTTTTAACCAGCCGCGGTCAATGTTCCGGAAAGAATCTTTATAAGCTTTGGAACTTATCATCCCGTCTATTTTGATCCCAACGTTTATTCGACCGGATCATTTATGAATAGCCGTAATTACAGCCTGTAAATAAATAAAGCAATTATTACGAGTAACTGTATGTATAAGAAGCACCTGTACGTCACTTCCAATATCCTCAGCTTTCTATCGTCCGTTTATTATCTGACAATGTCGAGTCAACACGTGACCTATATATATATATATATAAGAATTATAGTTGTCTTTTTTATTTTTAATAGATTATATATATATATATATATATATATATATATATATATATATATATATTTATATTAAATTTTTATCGTACGGAAGGATGTATATACGGAAGAAAAACGGACGACTTATAAATATATATAACATATAAAATAAATTACTCTTTCTAAAAATAAAAAAAGACTAACGTTATAAATTATAAAATAAACAGATATAAATAGTTGGTATGTAATGTAACTTAGCATACTGTACATTATACAACGTAAACAAAATACACACTATATACAAATAAAATTTTACATAATGAAACCTAAAAAAGGATCTTCAGAAAGAGCTTTGTACATATTTACATCGTCCATATTTACACAAGCGAGTTTCACCATCGGTCTTCATCGTCATTCGCGATCGTCTTCTTGATCCAGTTCAGGTAATGCTGTATCCTGGTGTACACGTCCGGGTAACCCGGCCTGGCGCAACCAGAACCGAAGGACGTGACGCCGGCTAGCTGCCAAACGCCATCGGCACGTCGACATTGCAGAGGTCCTCCGGAATCGCCCTGAAAACATAAGTGGATGAATGGAGAAAGAAGAATCGCACGTCCTGCTATCAAACTTTCTTTAATACTAACAATTTTTTAAGATTGCGATGTTAGTACCAGAAGCTTTTGGCATGTTTGATACATTAATAAAGCTTTTACTTTATTGATCTTCGAAATCAATCACCATGTTACTACTAAAAGGCTCTGTTACAGTTGTTAATATTGTTAATATTGTAGATCCTCAAAATTATGTTGACTATGTCGGTCGTATTCAACAACGAATTCATTGGACGTTTCCAATATTAAAACCACTCGCCATTGAGAAATTTAGCAACATAAAAACGTCTGTCCTTTTATACGCGCGTATGTATCATTTTGAGATCCTTTCAAGTCGAGGGTAAATGGTCATAGACACGCGAATCTTCGTGACGCGTTTTGCTGCTACTCGCGAGATCCATTTTACTGCGAGAAAGTATACGTGCGGCGTAATTAACACCAAATCGGTACTTTCAGGTAATAAAACATGTCCGCGAGCGATACACTTGACAGCCCGCCTATGTTAACTTGTTTCAATGAATTACACAAGGCGCACAGGGATTTCCCGTCTTCCCCTTTAACGGCAACACGTTCGATTTCAATCGCGTGTAGGCCTGGACTAGCGTGAACGAATTCTTCACTTGGACTTTTTTCCTCGGATACGCGAGAAAAGAAAATGTAAAACAATATTTTCCGTTGAAAAACGGAATAATTACCACGCAACTACCGGTGGAACCGTCAGTGTGACCCGCGCAGAGATGACCCTTTTTGATCGGCACCGAAGTGCTGTAGGCTTGCAGGCACTCTTCGAGATTCAAGAGAGGAACATTGGCCTCCAGAAGAGCAGTGGAGAGCGAAGGCGACGGACCATACCGACCCCAACCAGAGGTCACGCACTGTCCTTCGGCGAAGTCCTCCTCGGGATCAGGAAGGCAAATCGTGCGAACAACCTTGGATAATGGCGCTGATCTGGCGAGCTTCATCAAGGCTGCAATAGCGATATTCTTTCATAATCTTATAAACATTGAAGATTCCTTGACTTTTTAATTGACTTAAGATGAATTTAGATAGCACAGGAATATTTCATGAAGGCACTAAAAATACTGTTATAT
The DNA here is from genome assembly GCF_010583005.1 of Odontomachus brunneus. Lineage (NCBI taxonomy): Eukaryota > Metazoa > Arthropoda > Insecta > Hymenoptera > Formicidae > Odontomachus > Odontomachus brunneus. The sequence goes on along the minus strand of NW_022639460.1, from coordinate 2,546,739 downwards.
ATTCCGAGTACGTTGGTAGTGTCTTCAAATGACTAACTATATATATTTATTGCACATGTATAATGCATTTATACATGAATATTCTATGAATATGCACAGAATATTTACAAAATGCAAGGTAAAGATTGATTTTGATTTCACAATAAAAAAGGAATATTTTAAGTATTTTATTTCATAAATACGTGTCATTACTGAACATTAATAAATGCGTATTACTATTTGGAACATTAGGGAAACTTTTATAGTTAATGCATAAATGCATTATACATATGCAATAAATAAACCTTATAAATGTTCTAAGTACATTCGTTTCTATTATTCTATAAATATACGAGTCTCTGCGTACAATATCAATTCGAATATTCCGGAATTAATTTGTATTTCACAAGAATATTCATAGAATACTTTGTGCCATCAAGGAACAAAATAAAAATAGATGCAATGAAATAGGATAGACAGAATTTATATGAAGTCAATACAGTTGATGAGATTGGTTCTCATTGATTGATAAAAGAACTCACCTATATCGTGCATGTAATTGTTGAATCTCTCATGTAGGATGACTTTTTCGACAGGCAAACGAGCGGATCCGCGTCCACCCGCGTCCAATTCCCATTCGCCGACTACTGCTGTCCACAGTGCACCGACAGGTAAATTGAACAGCTCGCTGAAGTAAATATCCACTTAGGAGGATACGTGAGATATGAAATAAATATCAAGCACTACGTAGAATGTAAAATAATATCGCTATTACACGTTAGAGAACGACGCTTGAGATAAATAAAAAAGCTTGGTTTAATCTCGAAGTTCAGCACCAACTTCGCGAGACAACGCTTTGCAAAAACAATCACGAAAGCGACGATTCGCTTACTTGTGAATGCAATGAGCGGCAGTGATCACCCACTTGGGGTCTATGAGCACACCACCGCACCAATGGCCGATGAAGCCGAGTTTCGGGTGCAACAACTGAAGGGACACTTGCCAAGGCCACGAGCCCCTCTTGCTGGGCTTGCCGTTGAAGATGCGTCCAGTGGTAGTGGTGGTCGTCGAGGACGCGTCAGCGTCCTTCAGTATCTGTACCTTCGACGACACAATCGAGCGCGGTTGCCTCTGCGACGCTGCCGGACATCCGCACTCTGTTACCCAAAGTCGCTTGTATTCGTTTAATGCCTTCGCGCGGCCGGCTGGGATTTTATCGCGCGCTACGTGGGTATCAACACTCAAAGGTGCGAGGATCCAAAGGCTCGACGATCTAAAGTCCAAGTGTTCAATGTTCCAAGGATTTCAAGATTGAAGCGTTATAAGAAACGTATCATTTATACGAGTGACAAGAGAGAGGATTTGATATAATTTTGGATTAAATATAATATAAATTAATATTATGTCAAGCATTGAGAATGCTTAAAATTATAAACATTGAAAACGAGCGAGAGGACAAAAAAGCAAAGACATCGTTCGACGTCGTGTCTCTAAGCTTTCACTGAAAGGACAATCGTGACAGTTGGAAATTAATGAAATCGGGATGAGGGTCGTGGAAAATGCTTACTTGCGTGATCCTCCCGGACGATCCTCATCATGGCACACTGAGCCTCCGCCAGGACGACCACCAGCAGGACGATCAAGTCACCGCGAAGACGGCACATCGCCAGCGAAATCGAGAATACCCGCGCGCCGAGGACCACCGCGATCACCACAATCTATGGATCCGCATAGCCCGCGACTGGCCTTGGCGATGCCGATCGATCCTCGAGTAGGATTAGCGCGACGCCAACAGCGGATCCTTCGGCACGAGGCCATCTCGAAGAAAGTGATCGCGTCGTCGATGTAGGAGGGGGCAAGAGCCAGCGACGATGTGGTCCAGCTGAGGAACATGAAGCGCGTCCGAGGGTCGCTCCTGGTGATTTATGGAACGGGACCGACGAAGGTGAAGGTCCTTCTATCTCAAAGATCTTCCATTCGAGTGCACAAATATAAAAAAACTCAGGGTTTTCACTTTGGGAATGTAGAAGAGCCTCTCGTGAACATTTGGAAATTCGGCACTTCAGGATCCTTTCCATCCTATATTTTAAGACTTTCAGACTTTTCATCCTTGGAAATTCAAATTCTTGAAATATCAGTTTCTATGAGTTTCATGTATTTGCATCCAACATGACTGGAGTGTATTGTATCAATCGACATTTCCTTAAAACCTGGAACTTTTGCAACTTGATCTTAGAACACGAGAACACGAGTTCCATCGACTTCGAATTGATTTGACAAGAATCAGCGATGAAGACGTTGAGATCCCTTCGTGACAGAAGCAAATAGATAGGTAGGACTTCTTTCTCGTATATGGAAATCGTCCGAAAGAAATCCTTGCGAAGTTGAGAGTTGCGGCAAAAAATCGGCGAAGCGAATCAAGTAAAAAGGGAGAAGGTGAGGAACTTTCTCCTGCCTCGCCGATGGACAAAGTTTACGCAGGATTATCCGGACTCGAAGGACTTTCTTCCTTAACAAGGATATCTGTCGCCGGAACCGCGGCGAATTATGCGAGAAGTCGGGCATGCTACAATTAACGATCTGACTGATCGACGAAAGAAACCGAGGCGACGGAGGCGCAATTCGAATCTCTCTGTCTCCTTCTCCTTTGCTTGCTCGATCGCCTGCTCGCTCGATCGCTCACACGCTCAAACGAGGCGACGACTTTCGAGAGCGAATCGCTCTCCTCGCGCGAGCCGAGAGAAACGCGGCCGATATAATGATATAATCGTTAAGATCGATAATCTTCTGTTCTGATTCGCGCTCTTATAAGATTACAGGATTTCGCGTTTATACTTTATGAACTTCTTAAGTTTTCAAATTCCTCGGAACTTCAGATCCCCGAGATTTTTTACACAGTTTTCCAAACGACCTGTAAATGAATGAAATGAAAAATACATTTCTCTAAAATAAAAATATTTCGAGGATACTCACGTATGTTCTGATATTTTCCAAGATTCGTTTATGAGAAATTATGCAATACTTGTATCCCGATATTTATCCTGCAGCTGTTATAAGAATCTATAAATTAACTGAAAGTTTCGCAAGAAATGTCTTCGAGAATATCCTCGAAACGATACGTCGATACTCGCGTGATCCTCGGAGGATCGGCAGGAACAGTTCGTACCGTTAGAAGTGAAAAGAATGCATCTCACCTCCCGCGGAATCATGGCAGAATGAGAAAGTGAAACTGCATTTGCAATCGGGTCTTACAGAAGGAAAGGAAAAGCCTGCCGGAGTTTGTATTTCGCGTTGCATATTGGACACGCTAAAATATCTATCTTGCTAAGGTCGTGACAGTGAATCTCAGAACTCTGTAAGTAAAAGAGTGAAAATAAGTGGAAGGATCACTTGAAGCATAGTGGGAGGAAATGGAAATAGGAGAGAGAAAAATATGAAAGATGGAAAACAGAGAAAGAGGAAGAATTTTGCATAAAGAAAAATAACCTAAATCTGTCATCAATATTACCAATATATAAGTAAATGAATGTAAAATAATATTTAAAGTAATAAAAATAGAAAGATAACTAAGCAAACCATTTCTTTCAGCTGTGCACAGTCAATTTTTTGCTGCATTCCGTGAGAGTATCGCTCGATTTACTTACGCACGTCGTACACACACTGTTGATGAAAGAAATAAAAACCAAGAAATAACGCTTGAATTGCTGCTAAATACCGGTGATCACTGGAATTACACAAAAGATAATTTAGCGACCAATAGATGGCGCTTGTTCGAGGAGAATTGAGTTTACATTTTTGCATAAGCTTTTAAAAATCGAATCCTGTAATATAACTCTTACTTATACAAAGGATATATTAAAAAAGATCTCGTGGGAATATGTAACTCCAGAGAGAAGAATGTAATTCTTCTCCGAGAAGTAAAACTGAATAATTACAGATCCACCGAAGTACATATATAATTTTCTTTTGTAGCGTCTCTATACGTATAGAACGTGAACTATGCCGCGAAATTCCTCGGTCGGTAACACGTTACATTGGCTAGGTTATGTTCCACGCTGCGTTTCAACAAATATCAGCCATATCCGCAAACCCATATCTCTTGCGCATAATACTGCTCTTAATGTTATCAACAAAGGTATTACGTGAAAAAACAAATTTTATTACAGCATAATGTTACATAACAAACAAAAAGATCAGGCCACAAGAGCACTAGCCGTAGAGCTCTCGTACTTCCAATTCGGCGGTAAGGAACCTTTTGTTTTATAGTAACGCGCCAGTCTGTGGATTCTCGATTCTACGAGAATCAGACGGAATTTGCTATCTTTATCTTTACGATTGCGTTCTAAGTGCTTACGGACAGCGACAGCTTTTTTAATCAAATAATACAAATCTTCAGGCAGATCCGGAGCCAAGCCCATGCTCTTTACGATACGCAGGATTTTGTTTCCTGTTCGGAATCTCACTTGTGCAACTCCATGAGAGTCACGAAGTATGACACCTAAAATAAAATAAGACATTCATTTAATCTTGTTACCTCAAAAATTTGCCACAATTTTTATCACAATATATAAATGTTAGTGGTAACCTATCGCGAAATGCTAACTTATTTCTTTCATTCACGTCAAACACCACTATCAACTTATAGTTTTGCAAACATATTTTGTTAAAGAGATCAGATTGAAACATCTAAGATCTCTTAAAGCAGTTTGCTTCGATCAAATTCATGGATGCTTCTACTTCTGAAATATATACTTTTAAATCCTTTTATTAACGTTTTCTTCTAAGAAAAAACTAGAACATATGTGTTCTTTTCTTTGTTAAAGTACTTAAATGCATTATCATCTTACCAATTTGAGATGGTGTGTGACCTTTTTTTGCTAGTTTGTAAATGAGTTCCTTGCAGTCTTCTGGTGTTAGCTTGAGCCAAGTTGGCACACTTCTTCGATAGGGAAGCGCAGACTGGGATATACCCTTTCTGAAGGAACAATATACTGTTACATGCATTATTTTAGATCTATCAAGTCAAATAACTTTATTGGCAAACACATTTTTTCTTGAGAAAAGTATAATTAAATAAAAGCTAATTGATGTACATATATATCATTGTCAATATAATTTTATTATGTACATTTTTTTTAAAGGACAAATGTGATATTTAAAACTTGTTGAGTGAATTTACTTAATTATAATATATAGAATATTCTTGTATGCCTTAAAATTTAATTGACTATCAGGAAGGGGAGGAGTTATGTATTCCAAATGCCGAGGTAAATATTTTGTTTAAAAAATGATGCGACTTTAAAGAGGTCAGAACAGTGGAAGACTTGATTGTTTATATACGTGACAAAATAAATAACAAGAATTATTAAAGTAAAAAAAGTAATAGAATCGACATACGGTCATTGAGCGTGCACGTGTCGGCTCGTTGGTATATTGATCAAGCCATTCTCAAATCGTGTATGGAAGGATAAAAATTCGAAATATGACACCGCAATATTGAGCGTGAAAGTGGATAATCTTGATAGAAATACAATAAATATTACTACGTTACCCATGTGAGTGCATACGACCCATCTTCGCGAATTTTCTTCAGCAAAAATATGGAACTTGCAACACACCTAACCAAGAAAAAAAAATTAGTTCCGGTCTGCAACGAGTAACTTAAGCCTTATGCAGGATTCACACCGCGTCCGATGTCCGACGTACGACATTTGATATTCAATAAAAGAATAACTTTCCAATGGAAAATTGAATCCTCTGTTAGAAAGCTGTTCTCCTATTGGATATTGGACGTCGTATGTCGGACATTGGACGCGGTGTGAATCCTGCATTAGGCTGATATTAGTGATCAGAACCTTATTCTTGAAATAGTTGTGTATACGTAAGTTTTACTGCGCAGGTTTAATCATATCATAAAATAGCTGCGCAATGAAAATTACAAAGAATTATCTAGTGAATTACCAGGTCTAACCAATCATTACAATCTGTGTCCAATCGTACCGTGGTCAATCGGGTCCCACCCGAAAACTTATACTTGTCTCACTTATTGCACCAATTCAGCAGTGCGCTGAAAAAAACAGACCATAGATGAGTTGTACGACAAGCTTTTCGGATACGTTTATTGGTTGGCGAATAGAGTATTTCTAGGATCTCTGTTCGTCAACCAATGAACGTATCCAAAGCCTAAGGCTTATCACTTTCGGGATAAATGCATCGTATCTTAGTATTTATACTTCATAGGCGATCATTATTGAGCGTAAAGATTGTGCTTACGCGCCATTGGCTGACATTCCTTTGGCCGGGTGCATACTTAGGAAAGTGAGGAAAAACGGTCGTGATCAGTACGCGTGTTCTCTTATAATGGATTATATTACACGAATATGGTTTAATTAGCTTATATTTAAGTGATACTTACTATATTTTAATTGATAAGACGCAAATGTAGTGTTACTTTAAGAGAAACCTGACAAATTAGTTCTGAGAAGATCAACCGACCCAACCTCGTTAAAATAGATTGATCGACATGGAAGTGGTTGAGGACAATGAGCTTAAAGTTCTTCGGGAGATCGCGAATGACGAAGAACTTGCGCAAATACCGAAAGAATTAACGAAAAAAATTTATTCATATTTCAATACAAAATACGATGAATTCATAACTGCTAAGGCTGTCTTTGAGAGTAACCGCAAGAATTTAGGTAAGCGCGCGCGTGTTTGGACTTTATGTTTAATATATGCAATTAACACTTTAGCTTTATTTAAATCATCCTCTTATTCCTTTGTTTCTTTGTCTATCTTTCTTTCTCACAAATATATAAATTTGATTTTCTTAAAAATTTTAAATATCACAGCCACAAGAAAATATATATTATGTTAAGAAATCTACTGAGAGAAATAAGTAATTGTGCATGACTAAAAGAGATTTTATATGTTTGTTTGCAGAACAAAACTTAGAACAAACACAAAAAGAGCTCACAGAGCATAAGGTGAATCTTGATGAATGCAGAGGAAAGTTGGAGTTTGCAGAAAAGTACAATGCAGAATCAAGCAGTGATCTTGAAGAAATAAAGAATGAAGTACATAAGTTACAAGAATCTATTCAACGGTAATTTTTATTTCTATAATATTATAAACAATAATATATTAATTACTCTGTAGTGTGATTAAAGCAATCATGCTTATTTTTAGTATATATATATATGTATATACATACATTATATATATATATATATGTATTAATATTAATTGTATATATCCAATAATATTTATAACAATATCTTAATATATAAATTACAGATTGGAGAAAGAAAATGGCGAGTTACGCAGACATAGGGATACAGTTACAGATGATAGAAATACATTGCAGTTGCAGGTTGAGAGAAGGGATACTGAAGTCGCAAGAATGCGTACTGAATTATCTTCTTTGGGCACTCAGCTTCAAACCGCCATTGCAGCTAAATGTCAAGTTTTGGCTGAAACTGAAGAAATTCACAGTCAAAAAATGACATTGGATTTCAAGGAAAAACGACTGGAGCAAGAACGAGTACTTCTCTCCCAACAAATAGCAGGCCTTGAAGAAGAACTAGCCAAGAGAAACTCCGAACTACAGACAACAAGGTCCGAAGCCTCTGCCAGAGCTTTGTTAACCGACACTAAATTATCTCAGCGTGAAGAAGAGGTACGAATAGCCAATGAAGCCAATTCTCAGCTTCGAGAGTCAGTTTCTTCTCTTCAAAAGCGATCAGACGAATTAGCTCAAAAGTTGGAAGAGCAACGAATGCATGAAATTACCATGCACAGTTCATACCGCGAAGAAATCACTGCACAGACTAGGTTAGCTGATTTGTATAAGTCCATGGCGGATGAAGCTAATGCCAAGGCAGAAGAATTCTCCGGTGCAGTGAAAGAGCTTCAAGATTTACTGGAGCATGCTTCAGAACAGTATGGAACTTTGGAAACTAAGCATAATCAACTGTTGTTGCAACATAAGCAAGATATCGACGACAAAGAGCAGAATATTCAGGAGTTAACGAAAGAGTTGGATCATGCTAATGAACTGTTGAAAAATATTCAGCAGGAGAGATTGGACCAAGCTGTTGAACAATTGGCACCCACAGCAGCTATAACCAGTCGAGTTTTACGGAAAGGCTTGAGCCTCACACAGATTTATACTCAGCTAGTCGAAGTTACCGATCAGTTGACTCAAGAAAGACAAGAAAATGAACGCCTGAAATCTCAGATGGACGTGATTCTTTGTGAATTGCAACAGAAGGCACCATTGCTGCAGCAACAACGTCAAGACTACGAAACAGCTATGACGAATATAGAGATGCTAACTAGCAGGCAAGATGAAATTCTTGCCGAGAATCAACGTCTTCTTGAGAGCTCTAATGAAGCTAAACGTCTTGCTAGTCACAATGGTAAAGAAAATCAGAAGTTGAAGATAGAACTCAGCGATTTGGCTAGACAAGTATGTTATCTTCTCAAAGAAGTTCAAGAAAGTCGTACCGGCACTCACGTGGAAACTCGAGACTCGTCTTTCCGAGACGCCTCCATTGATACAGACAACATCGTGTCCTCACAGATCATTAGTAAGAAATTAGTGACTTTCAAGGACATTGAAGAATTGCAGGAGAACAACCAGAAGTTATTAGCTGTCGTCCGCGCATTATCGTCTAGACAAGAGGAGATCGAGCGTGCCACAGACGAGATAAATTCGGGTGAGATGAAGGAGAAGCTGGATAATTATAAGGAGCAATTAGCAGATATGCAGGCTGCTCAGGATCGGCAGGCGAAAATGGTGGATAATCTCCTGAAGCAGAGAGATATGTACAAGAATTTATACCAGCAAAATCTAAAGAATTCCAACGAAAAGAAGGATATGATGGAAGTGGATGATGAAGAGGGTAAATCGAAGACGAAAGAAGACCCAAAGATAATGAAAGATGACAAAGACAAAGAAAAAGAAGAGTGGTCCAGGAAGTTGAAAGAAGCAGAGAATAAAATTAAGCAGGTTTCAGACGAATACGAGATATATCGTAAAGAACGAACTGCGCACGAAAAGATGTTGAGTGAGGAGGTGGAAAGGCTTAGGAAAGAGGCGGAAGCAAATTCGGCGAGATGTTGCAGACTGAAGGCGCAACTGGACTCAGCAAATGAGAGATTCACGCTTCTGCAGGGCAATGTTTCTTCGTACAAGACTCAAATTAAAGTTCTTGAGGAGAAATGTAACAATTACAATGTTACTATCGGCAAGCACGAACAGAGCATCATGATCCTGAAAGATGAGACGCTTTCCGCCCAGTCTCGTTTATCCCGGGCCGAAGTTCAACTGGAGAACCTTCGCCACGAACGCCAACTCCTCCGAGATTCTGAAGGACGATTGCTGAAGGAGCGAGAAGTCTATCAAAGAGAAAGACAAACGCAGGCTTTGCTTAAAGCAGATATGGAGTCCATCAAAGCCAGCTTAGAACGAGTTCAAGCCGAAGGACAGCTCAGAGCTGAGCAGAGACTCGATGACGCTAACAGAGAGTGCGCTGCTCTTCGACGTCGCCTTCAAGAAGAACAAGATCGTTTCAGAGAATTAGCAGCGCATCTGGAAAGGCAACTGACGACTAATCAAGAAAGATTGAAAGAAGAACGTGAATTGAACGAAAGGCTAAGGACGGAAGTAGATCAGTCTAAACAGACTGAAGCTGAGAGCAGTCAGAAGATTGGAGAATTAGGAAACAAATTGAAACAGATGGCTGCTCATTATATCGAGAAGCCCTTGACAGGGGACGAGAATCTGGTGAAGAGAGTTAAGGAATTGGAGATACAACTGGATACCTACCAAGCTGAAATAAGATCGCTCTCGGAACAATTGAAAACTGCCAGACAACAAAGTCAGCAATACTGCGACATTGCTGAGAGCGCTGAAACACAGCTGCGTGAGTTAACAAACGAGTACAATAAATACAAGAGTGAAATGGAGAAGGCTCTGAAGGACTCGCGTGTGGAGATCATTTCGTTGCAGAAGAGAGTGAAAGATCTTGGCGACGATTTGGCAAAGATATCGAATGGCAGGCAAGAAACCGATTCTGAATTGAGAGAGAGACTGATTGAGGCTGAGAGAAAGGTCGAAGAGTTGGATGAATTAAAGGGCGAATTGGAGCTGTTGAAGAGTGACTTGAAAACTACTGCGATCGCGGCCAAAGAAGCGGAAGAAAAATACGCTAGGGAGATGGTGCTGCACTCAAGCGATTTGCAAGTTCTGGCTAAATTGAAGGAAGAAACTCAGCAGATTCAACAGCAATTCAACACCTTGACCCAAGAGCGAAATATGGCAATAGAATCTCTGAAAATCGAAAAGTCAGTCTTTAAAGAAATGGAGCAGAAACTGATGAATGAGATAAGTGAGTCTCAAAAAAGAATTGATGATCTTGACACACAAAATGCGCTCTTGCATAATCAGATTCAGGAGTTGGGCGATCGAGCAGCTGTTATGCAGAGTCAACAGACCAAGTTCACCGGACGGGAGAGCCCTAATACCAGTTTCGAAGCTATAAACAAGAGTTTCAGTTCTTTGGACGAAGATTCCAACTCGGTCGAGCAGTTACTAAGAGTTATGAAATACCTCAGGAGAGAGAAGGATTTGGCATTAGCGAAATCTGACGTTCTTAGGGCGGAAAATCTTAGACTGAAATCACAGGCTGAAGTAGTAGAGAAACGGCTCAAAGAGACCGAAGCTTTGTTGAGTTCTGAGCGAGAAAAATCCGAGATTGACGTTGCGACCACGTCTAAGCATGCAGAATTACTACGTAAAGTGGAGACTTTGAACGCCATCACTGATTCTAATCGGATTCTCAGGGAAGAGAGGGATAACTTGAGCGTGAAAGTAAACGAGCTCACAACCAAAGTTAACACTTTGTCGGAAGAAGTTGTGCCTCTTCGAGATATATCTCGAGATCTAACAGCCAAAACTGAAGCTTTGATAGAAGAAAATACCAGCTTGAAGGGCGAAGCGACTAGATGGAGGCAGAGAGCGAACACACTGTTAGAGAGAGCGAATAAGGCTAGTCCTGAAGACTGGAGACGATTGCAAACCGAAAGAGAGAACCTGAGTAAATTGCTAACTTCAGAGAGGGAGACTCACGCGAAACGAACCGACGAATTTAATCAGATGAAGATGGAGAAGACGAAACTTGAAGAGCAACTAACGCAGTTGCAGAAACAGGTACAAGCGCAAACTGAAGAAGTATCTCGAATATCTGAAGAAGCCCGAAAATTAAGCCAAGATCTTAACGAAGCGCTGGCAGACTCTACCTCGAAGGCTAAGGATCTGGTTTCCCTTCGAAAGGAGTTGAGCGACAAAGAAGCTGTTGTTAACGACATTAGAAATAAAGAGATTCAAATCCGAAAAATAGCTAAGAAATATAAAACACAATTTGAGGAATTGATGAAGACCGTCGAAGAGGAGAAGAATCGCAACGAAGAAGCCAGGAATGAAGAAACTTCCGCCGCGAATACGCAAGAACGCGAAGACCAATTGAGAGAAGAAGGTCGTCAAGAACTCCGTCAAGTCAACACCGAACTCACGACGAAAGTGGATGAGTTAACTCGTCAAATAACGACGTCTCAGAACGAAGCTGAGAATTTAAGAAAAGAAATCGAGACTTTGAATCGCAGCATCGTAGAAAAAGAGGATAGGGCAAAGCAGGTACTTAAAGGTGCTAGGACGAAGATCATGCAATTGACAGAATCGAAGAAAATCTGCGAGAAAGAATTAATAGATTTAAAGTCTAGGATAGAGTCCGCGGGTAGCAGCGCAGGTGTTCAAGGTGATCCCGAGGCGGAACACGACAATCGATTGACAGCATTAAAATCACAAATGGATGGTCGTATTTCCCGATTAGAGCACGAGAAAGCAGAAATACAGGCGGAGAAAGAAGCTCTATTGCAGCGGGTTAATCAACTCCAGAGACAATTATCTGGTGTGAGTGGAGTTAGCGCAACTACAGAGCCACCCACCGCAAATATCAAGCCCATGTCCGCTAGAGCAGAGACTCCTTTAGCTAGCATCAGACCGATGAGTGTGGTGCAATCTAGAACAGCAGCGGTGCTTCCAACCACAGCTAGCGCACCGGTAATGGTCGCGCCACACCAGATGCAACAGCAACAACAACAGCAGGTAATGATCTGGTGAATTACGAGATAGAATCCTGTCGTAGATTTTATTTAATTTGATAGAACTATAAAACATTGGTCTATAAGCAACAGGTGGTACACACTACGGAGACGAGCTCGCCGACTAGCAGTTTGACAGATTTCCAGCCGGCGAGTACTAGCAGTTCATCGCAGGGTGCGCAAACCAGTAGCCTTCGTCAACTGGTGGTACAACCACAACTCAGTGAGTCTGCTGAATCTACGCAAAGAGAGGATCCGGAGAGTGTCGAGACTCTAAGTGTACAGCCGCAACAGCAGCAATGCCAGCAACAACAGCAACAGCAACAGCAAACGGTGGCACTAGTTAGTCCGAGAGTGGAACAGCAGCAGCAGCAGCAGGTCGTCGTCAGCGACCAACAACAAACTGTTGCGAGTAGCTCCACGCAGTCGGTTAGCACGTCGCAAGCTTCTACGGGACTCAAGAGGCCTCGTGGCCTGGATTCAACAGCTTCTGGTTCCGGAATTGTCGAAGGAGTAGACCACGGACGTCAGGAGCAAACTCAAAGTCCGAAGACTAAACGAAGCAGACAAGACATGAGCGCTACAGCAAGTGCCAGTGCTTCGGAAGTGGAATATCAGGTAAAAATAGTGCGATAGGAAGAGGAAGAGAGAATGCGAGAAGCAGTTAGTAGCAAATAAATAATAAATACGTATAAGTGTCAAATATATAAAGTAATGAAATATTAAAGATAAATCAAGACTAGATAATTCATGGATTAGCATGAATTAGGAATTAGAATAAACAAATGCACGAATGAATAAACTGAATAAATAATAATATTAATATTATTAGGTGCCTACATCAAGTCAGAGGGACCAAGATGAGGAAGTAGAAGAAGGGTGTGTGGTAATAGTAGATTGCGATGAAGGCGAAGGTGGTGGCAATCATCAGACACAAGAAGAAGAGGAATTCGATAATGACCCGTATGAAGAAATGGAGGAAGAGGAAGAAATGCCTTATGAAGTGGAAGTTGAGGTTGAACGAGACAACAACGAAGTGGAGATCATTATGGAAGAGGATTCTACCAGTGTCGAGGTTCCCAGACAAGCTCAAGCAGCTATTCCTACCAATCAACAGCAGTCTGAGGCTATCAGTAGTGCTGGACCGACCGGAGAACCTCCGACATCTTTCACAGCAAGATCATCTAGAGGAATCGCGCCTATGCCCAGGCAACAACAACAGCAACACCTTCTCTTGGTTGGTATTTAAGGATATATATATAGCATAAGTTAAAAAAATGTGCAAAAACACTTTTATATTTAAAAAAATTCTGGAAATTTATACAATTATTACGTTGTTAATTTTTCTAAAAGCCACAACAAGGCTATGAGGATGGTGGCGATGATTGTATTGTACCGAGTACTCCCACTCTGTTTGTTCCGCGTCGCGGCGATGGCTTTGGCGAGGCTGTGAGTTCTCCACAAGTGCCTCAGGGTCGTTTCACCTTTGGAGACTCTTCGGCACCTACTACAGCTTCTTCTACGCCATCCTTGACAACACCTACCGGTTCTGCTACCAGAACTATCTTCGGTTCGTCAAGTTCTGCTGTAGCCCAAGTTGTCCAAGAGAGTTTGGACGATAGCAGAATGGATCTAACACAACTGGAAGATGGTGGAACTGGACGTAGCGTACCTACTACGCCACTACAAGTGTCACCAGCTGCAGATTTGCCACCTTCGGTGAGAAAGATATTCTTTTAATAGATTTAAGGATATTGAAATGATTTATATAGTTTATTAAAAATGAACTCTATAATAATCTATTATTTATACTTTAATTTATATCTAATTTCTATTATTATAAATTTTGAATGTTAATTCTATATATGTTTACTATAGTCATCTTTATAACAAGTAGAGTAGTATCATTAATCATTTATGCTTTCTTTTAATTATTGCAACAGACTAGTAGCGGTCAACCTGAGGAACAAGAAACCACTATTTCCGTGACACCTGTTTCCGTAACGGCTACTTCTGGTGACAACGCCGAGGAACCCAGTATTCCCAGCATTCGTATCGTCAGTGCTGATGATCAACAACGCAGCTCTACAGAAGCTACAGAATCTAGCGCAATGCCAAGTGAAGGTATGACTATGTTTAATTTCTAATTAATCGTTCTTTATTTATTACTCACTAATATTCATTAAATTCCCCAAAGAATTTAATTTCTCTTTAGTTTTAATGGATAACGTCAAACAATTAATACACTCAAATTTTACTATTTCTCTTTCGGATTTTTTATCATAGGAGTGAGTTCAGATGGTGAAAAGCGACCGGAAGAACCGGTGGCTCTGGCATCCGGCGACGACGATGCCGTAGACACGGCGGAAGTAACGGAGGAAGCCGGAAGTGAACTTGTCGAGGACGACGTCGAAGAGGAGAACCGCGAAGCAGAAGCGTCACCATCCAGCAACACTCGCCAGAGGACGATGGCGGCCAGTTTGGCAGCAGCAAGCGCTTCCAACAGTAATAGAGGAGTAACAGTGAGAAGATCACCAAGATCACCTTTCAGAGCAGCAAGAGGTGCAAGACCTACACCGATTGTATGGGGTGAAACTCAATCAGGTAGAGGTGAGTAGATTAATTGGTTATAAAGGTGGACCTATTTTAATTTTAATACTAACTTTAATTTTAATACTATTTACTTTTAATTTTCTGCTAACTTAGCGACATTGTGTGATAAATATTAACGTGCGATTTTTCTCTTTTCGAAGGACAAACCATATTGCGTGGCCAACACGTTGCGAGAGGAGCGACCAATGAGGGAGGAGGACGAGGGCGAGGAACACGAGGGCGAAGAATGCGTTCGAAATATCCTTACACCCGATATTCGTAATATCACAGCGACCTTCTGTCCTGTATGTCCTTTTTTATTTACTATATACATTCTACATAGTTTATATCATTGACCTAAGTTCAGGAATCAACGAAACATCAGTAAAGAAAACTACAGTCAGCTTCATGGTCTATTTTGTTTATTGTATAGCATAGTAAGTACTTTAATATGTTTTTAAATGCAAGTTTTTTTCTTTTCTTTTTTTTAAAGCATATTGCGGCAATTTGCGACAATTATTTTTGTATTAATTGCACTTCATGCTTTTTCTTAATAAATTCATGATATAAATTTAAATTTGACAATTAAAATTCTTGATGTTTACAAAGCTTTTTTTTTAAATGCTGGAAAAAAGTACATTCTAACAAATTCTGATACAAAAAACATTTTTCTATTTTTTTTAGAAAGTTGTGTGATCACTTGATAAATAAAATATAATTAGGCCAATTTATAAATAATTCTAATTAAGTACGAATATAAAAAATTTCGGGAAATATCAGTTATAATAAGTAATGCAAACTCAAGTTTGATAAAAAAAAGTTTCATGCAACATTTAATAAAATACTTTTGAATCATATTTATAAGAGAATTCGGATTTTTTTCTTTTTATTTTTTGGCAATGTCAATTTTATCGAACAAGTGTTCACAGACGTCAACGTCGGCGTCTCTACTTCGCCGGCTCTCCAATCGTTGGGCATCGACCCAACCCGTTCACACGTTGTATGCTAAATCGAGAATTCGCATTATCCTACTATTTATATGTTCGGCGAATGGATAAAATTCTTGTAATAGTAAAAATTATTATTTATTCGAGTTTCGCTTATTCGCGGAAAGAATAGATAAATTCGCCATATTTCTTCAAATCAACAAACATTCGTCAAATAGAGATGGGGAAGTTGAACAAGACTAAGTTAACTATCTAACTTAAAAATTATTTAAAACTTAGAAATTAGAAGTGCTAGACAATATAGACGTACAAAAATAAATTGCACTGAGTTGGTACAAAAATAGCCAAAGTCGTGATTTATTTTTATAAATATTTTTGTTGCTTCAGTTTTAATATAAATTACTCGATACATAAATTAATTAGTATAAAAATTAGATACTATTTAACTAACTAGACACTACAAGAATACTGTTGAGAATTCTTTTGACATTTTGATTTGTTTTGATTACACATCTCGATTTAGTAATAACTTATCCTATTACTTTTTAATGTGATTACTTGTTCAATAAATAAATAAACTATAGCACACGACGATTATCAAAATACGTTTAATCAATAATTGTCAGAATACTCAATTATTTAACGAGATGGTCACTTCACTTATTTAAAAAAGTTGTTTTTAACTTTAAATCCGAAAGTATGCGCTTATAATCTCATGACTCTCTGTATATAAAAAGTTATATACATGTAATCGTGTATATAGCGCGTTATCTTTGCCTTGTCTGGACTTCGTTAATCTAGTATAAACTTTGTGTTTAACGTACGAACGGCTTTCGCACTTAGTAGTGCGAATACAACAGTATAGGTAGTGAAGTTATATTTAGCTTTAAACGTCGCGGTTGGTTTCGCACTTTGGTACTATCAATTTAATATAAAGATCACTTTGGAAATAAACCATAAATTCGACAGGCGTTTAGCGTTAAATTAGCCGTATTTTGAAAAACGTCGTGTTACAATCACAAATTAATATAATTTATCACAATATTTTTTAGTGTAGAAAAGCATTCTTAAACACCCTAAAATGTCCATAATAACATTTTATATAGCAGATGAATTATGATTGCTTTTACTGAATGCTTTTGTTGTCATTATATTTATGATATAACATTTCGTTTTCGAAGTTATTGGATAAAGAAAAGAGAAAGATTTAAACGTTTAATTAATTCACATTCAATCTCTTTCATCTTTCCCCGTGCAGATTTTTACAAATTTTTTTTGTATTCTTTAATATTAGTTTTTTGTATTCTTTAATATTAATTCTACATTCTGTTCACATAATTCTATGATACGTAACAAAAGAATGGCACGACTCGAAAAGTCTATTAAACGCATTGAAAAAGATATCACTTTTAGATATTACTTATTAGATAAATATATATACAATTAAAATCTCCTCTTTTTGAGCAATGAATGATGAGATATCTTATGCATATAAAACGTATTCCCATTGACTGGAAGATCGAGATATTTATTATAAGAAAGAAGAAACCACACACATATACAAAACTAATGTCCTTAAATTTTTACCTAATGGAATACTCGCTTTCACCCTTCACCACATGACAGTTTTTGCTTCTTCACCTCATACTCACTCAGTCTTTGAAGTACCTTCTATGAGATATTCATTTACCTCATCACCCATTGATATTCATCTTAAAAGCTTCGTATCTTCACGATGCATGTCTATTAATTCTTACTTTGTACGTCCAAACGTATGTAACGTTTGCTAATTAACTTTATATAAATATTTTGTCCGTTGCTGTAATTATAGTCAAACACAGAGATTATGGCCAGGCCAGTTTACATCTGGCTTTGAGAAATTTAATCCCAGTCTAGTCGATATCACTCTTAGTTCGAATCGAATAAAGTTTTTAATACTTCGTGTCAATCCATTTCATAGCATTGTCTACAAATAAAGGTCTAAGCCAATACGTCAATTCCAGACGCCACAATGCGTCTCGAATCTCTATTCTTTCCGAACGCGCTAATCAATTGCACGAAACAACTGCAACGAACAGTTCTAGTCCGAATTAATTAACTTCAATTAGCGCCCGGCTTTTTCCCTGAATCACAAAATACTGTACACAGGCAAAATCCGGAAAAACTGAGCGACAACATTGTCACACTCCTGAGTTCTTTAATCTGCCTCAATACTGAATAAAAAAATCCGAAGGACTTGAAAGAATTGACCTGAAAGATCAAAGGATCTGTATAACAGGTGGCTCAGTATCTGTCTGATTAGCATCAACAATTTTGCAGATACATTCGCCGTGTTGCTTGACTCTGATCCACCTGTGATCCGCCTTTCTCTTAGTGGTCATTGCCAAACTCGACATCTCGATTTCAATATCTTCATAGTAGATCGACGACTCCACTGGGATGCAACTGAGATCAGCACTACGGCAACAGCCTGAATAACTGTCACACCTCTTCAGCACGATGTATACTGGTTGCCTCGTTCTTTCGCTCGGCAAATGCTGCATCAAATCCCTCAAGTTGTAAGCCCTCTGCTGAGGTTCCTTACAAGTGAAGTTCTTTCTGATACTTATAGCAGACTGTAAGTCAATCCTCCTGGCTACGTGTTGGTTGCCGCTATGATGATTCGCTGGAGCAAGCATCGTCTGGTTAACTATCGTCAAGATCAACAGTAGAAATCTCAAAAACATTCCCGTCGTTGGTCTGTTTTCCATCGTTGGTTTTACTGATCGTGCTGAATTGCCAATGCAAAAGGTGGATGAAGAAATAACTTAAAATCCGATCGAAAGACCCGTATCCTTATCCCGAAAACAAGTCTGAATCCTTCAATACAAAATATCAGTCACAATAGATTGAATCACAATAGAGGAATAAATAATTCTTCTTTTTCCACTTTGCTTCATTTGTCCCGTTTTGTGTTGTTCCTTCTTTTTGAAGTTTTCTTTTTTAGTAGCACTACGCTTTCTCTTTTTTCTTCTTCGTCTTATACAACAAAGTAGTTGACTCGGTCGATTGTTTTGAAATGTTCTTCTGTTTCTTCTTGTCTTTCCTTATCCTTTCTGAGTCTTCGTCCCTTTAAGGAGGCAAGACGAAGAAATCACGTGGTAAGCGTGAAATCCTAGTGGATTTTTCACTCGGCGAAGATGACTCAATGGATGGGCGACGAGTATCACGAGCACCATGTATCGGCCGACTGAGATTTTCCTACTAGCACACGAGTATTTATATATGGAAGAGTCTGCACGCATGCCTCACATGAGAGTAAGCGTAAAGACCCGATCGTGCGTGCCTTCCGCGATGATTCCACTTTGTTGTGCAACCGTTGTACGCGTTTAATGCGTTGCCACGCCGGTGCTGCTTAACCCCTTGCACTCGGAATAATGATTGTCAGGTAGCGGTGGAAATTAGCAAGTATCAATCGTATCGATACATTTTTGCTCAAAACAGATAAACTGATACCATAACATTCAATTGTGATGTGCGAATAAAACGGTGAATGTTAAGACGAAATTCCAGACTTCCCTCGAGGATGTAACGTAGAAATTCGTCTGATTCGGAATGTTTGCGCGACATTAACTCACTTGAATGGCGGCCGCGTTATTGCACAAATAGTCACGCTAAAAATCACCTTTCGCTGCTGGGCAATCTCAGCGACGAAGACGAAGTCATCACCTACAAACAATTACTTCGGATGTTTCGATCATTTTGCCGGTTTCCGCGAGTCGTAAAATGTTCCTTGTACTTCACGCTTGCGAGCTTTACTTTTTCTTTGCAGAAACTTTGTTATCGTTAACTTCTTTCCTGCTGCTAAGCAATATATACCGAACGTTAGAAGAGAGTAAAATACTAGAACACTAGTAAAATAAAACATGAGTTTCGTAACGTGAGTTATGGAAAACAGTACAAGATTTACAACATTCAACTTTAAAACTACTTCACCCAAGTTCTTGAATTGTCTACAATTGTTATATAATTAATAGGTGTGATCGCATATGTAAATAATGTATAACTAGTACAGTACAATATGATTCATACAACATGTTAAGCGATACATGATGGATAACATTGTTTGCTTGCTTGCATTAATTACTTGAGTTATGTAATTAAAGAGATGTGACCCATCTTAATAAAGAGTATACACATGAAGTATACACATTAGATCTCACGACGTCAATTCTTGATGATTAACTTGAAGATAGACCAAGATCCGTATCAAGAGATGTTTTGATTGTATCTCTGGAGTTAATTGTATCTTGAATCATCACTTTTGTAGTCATCCAATTGGCCATCCAATTAGTTTTGCTCTATAAAAGAAAATTGTACATTTTTATTGACAATCTTCTTGGCTCTTAGAATTCTGGGTCCGAGAAAACGTTGAATTCATCGAAACATCGAATCCTTATCTTCAATTTCTATCAGTTAATCATAGACTAACACGTGTCTTGAGGAAAATACAGATTTTCCAAGAAATCGATACTCGTTAACATACAAACGATTGCATGCATATTGGTCGATTAACGGGTGAATAACCAAACGCGATCGATATCCAGTATTAATCACATTTATCTTCTTGGTAATTAAACTAGTATGTATATTGAACGTACAGGAACGTGCAGGATACATTTGCATCTGAAGGATTTTCTTGCACAAACTGGAGACATTATCCACGTATAATTAAATAGTCATCATCATTAGCAACGGCGTAGTTTTCGTATGTTTGATTTTATCAAGGCCATATTGTAGAAGCAACTCGAATCGTACTAATACGTAAGCAAATGTTACGTCTTCGGCATGAAATATTCAGCTAGGTTAAACTGTTATACATTTTAATAACACACAGACTGTTACGCGACAATAGAATTCACAACTGGCATTTAATTTGTATGACATAATAATAAGAGCGTTCCATTGTCGATATTATAATCAGTTACAAGATAATGATGATTTATAAGTACGTTATATAAGTACTGGCTTATTTTGTATGTATTTTGACTATTTTATAGTCTATATTCTGAACTCTCTTTTATCACTAAAAGCGCCTCTAAAAATTTATAATAAATTTATAACTTATAAATCTTCTGATTAACTATAAGTCATTTTTAGAAATACTCTTAACGATAAAAAAAATTTAGAATGTAGACCTATAAATATCTTTACACAGTCTATATGTTAAGCGTGTCGTGTGATATTAAATTCAACTTTTATTTCATAAAATCTCATCTCCTATATAATGAGACAATAAGTTGCAGTAATTTAAAACTAATATCATCCATTAACTTTTGTACTTGGTCTTGAAGATCTATCTATCAAAGTAGAGTAAAAAAAATCCCTTTTTTTTCATTCTAGACATCCGCAACGGGCCAGATGATTCAGACAGAATAAAAAGAATAGCGTATTTTTAGCAAATCTGATATTTCTGGTTAACGCGGTCAAGTTTCTTACTAGTAGTTCCATTGCTAAGCTAATTATACGATGTGGTTTGGAGTGTTTCTCTTTAATGAAGCGCCTCTTCATCAGTAATAGGATACAGGACCATGTGTTCGGCCATGTGCGTACAGTAATTAACTATTTTAAGTCCACAAAACATCCACGATTTTTCTCCTGGATAATTCACGAATAAAATGAAAGTTGAATCTCTTCGCTTATCATGTACATTTCTTTATTATCAACAATTTGTTGTTCGTTCGACCTGCATTGCACTCTTATGAATTGATCTAAAAATCACAATAAAAATTTGTTGTAACTTATAATTTTGACTTATACAAAGCCTGTTAACGTCTACACTTACGGAATCGCCTGCAAGTATGCAACTTGTCTACCTGAACAGGGTAGGTTGCAGTAGTTTATAAATGATATCATCCATTACAATTTCTTTGTTATATTACTGATACAAGTATTAATCTGTAAAATTTCGTACTTTTTATGCAAGTCAATACACGATCAATAATTATGTAGTTAAGTACGAGAAAGGAGCGATTTTAACGGTACTAATTCTGCGGTCGTCGTGAAAGGCGCAATGCTGTTCTCCGTGCCGTGACGCAGGTATGTACATCTAACTAAGGATATTTCCTTTCCTTCAGCGGGGGTTTCCTTGTTGCTGACGCACTTCTGTTATGCATGCATGTTACTTACGCACCGGAAATCCCGTGCGTAAGTAAAATACGCTAATTCTCAAAACAACCTGCATCATATTGCTAGTTTAATACTAAAAAAAGAACGATCGTTTCAACGTCGTATATTGACGTCCAATTTTGCTAATTCGATCCAAGCGGCTAAATGTCTCTTATAAAAATATTGTAAAGTCGTTCAAATGATGTTCTAATTTTTCAAAAATGCTTTAACCCGGGAGTGGGCGCGTATCGGTCATTTCCCCCTACTTTTTCGTTTTCTACTTATATCATCTAATCTATTGACATCATATTTTTGCTTTTACGTAAATTTTCTTTGATCTTTTCTCGTATAGCATGGAGAAGTAGACGGTGTAGACGCGCTTATTTCTATGTGAAATTTGATATGTTTTTAGCAGTCGGTTTAAAAAACTATAGCGCGCCTACTAATGTTAGTCTTTTATCTCTGTCGCGTTAGCGTCGCTCGATGTGCCGCCGAACTATTGTCTTTCCGACATCGTAGTTGGACGGTTCTCTCTTTTTTTGTTGAATCAATAAAATTTTCAACAGCATGCGTAATTGGAGTATATATTCTTGATTCAATAGCGATATTATTAAAATTAATACTTGAATTATTGAAACAATACATAATGTGATAATTTTAATATTGCCATTATAAATCAAGAAGATTTATTTATTCTCTATTTCAAAATTTATCAAATAAATTTTTAAGTTTATTAAGTCAATGTTTAAGTTAATCAAAGTAAAACGAGAGAAGCAAGAAATTCTTATTTTATTTTATTAAACTAAAAGAATGTTATTTTTTACTAGTGCAGTTAAAATAAAAATATTATGATTTTATTTTTAATATATTCACACATGTATAGTAAGTTTAATATGTTTTCTAAACAGATATAGAAATGGTAAAGAGAAAAGAAGAGAAAAAGAAGAAATAGTGATATAATTATTCCCTTCAAATTATTAAAATTTATTCCTTCAATTCAAAATTATTCAAATTATTTCCTTTAATTGTTATGTTTCTTTTAATAATTGGATTGATAATTTATTAATTATTACTTAATTATTACACATATATGTGCTTAAATATATTTCGGTCGAAATGACTGATACGCGCCCACTAACGTTGATCCTGTTAACGCGCCCACTCCTGAGTTAAACGTTTCCTAAATGTTCTATGGGCATATTTTTAATTATTTCTTCTTTCTAATCATTTTTAAAATTTGAGTGGTTTCGTTTTATTTTGTCATTTTGAATTTGGAGAAAGAGATACTCACGGTCTTATTAAGGGTTTTGTATTGTCATAATTTCGCAAATACCTGAATCATTTCCATTACCACGTAATGACGTAGTTGCTGATTAGCGTTGGTACAAGAATGTCTTCGACACTTCCGCTGTTTCCAAACAGCATTTACTTCACAGACAGGATTACTTTTCCTTACGCAACTCATAAATATGGTTTCTGTGCCAAAAATAGAAGCGTGATACAATACGACAAAGTTTGCAATGACGATATGAGTACAACTTGCGGTTCAATGAACTTACACTGTAAAGCAATTAGTTTTATTTCTTCTTGTAATAGTAAAGATGATTTATCCTTGAAATCAGTGAAACGGTGAATCTCTCGGTCGATAATTAATAAAAAATAAAAATGTATCGATATATATTATGGCGAAACCAATCTATATTATGACAAAATCAATCTATATTATGGCGAGGCGAATCCTATGAGTCACACGGTGGTGATTCAATCGGATGAAATGCTGGAATGCCAAAACGGTGCGAATTCAGTTTTGAATCTTGATGACTCATTCTCACCTCACATGTGTAAGGAATTTTAATCAGTTTCCTCAACTTGGATAACACAATATACTTCTACTTTGTTGAGGTCATCACTTTTTTGTACCAAAATTGTAATATTTTACAATTTATTTTACAAGCGGCTAATAATAAAGAGTATGTGACGATAAATATATTAACATGAATTTTCAAACTATATAAAATTTTCAGGCTTCTATTTATTCTACAAAAACGATTCATTAATGTAAGTGATTTTGAAATTCCTTATAATATCTTTCAATATATGATAATTATTTATACTTATATTTATCGTTTAATTTCATTCTCAAAAGCCTTATGAAACGTCCTTGTATAATATAGGAGTGAATCAATTATGATTCACTGCAATTATTATAGACGGCATCCTCCTTTATAACTATTTTACTTGTCATTTACACGTATGTCAGAGGATTACGTAGTCTTGGCAAAAACAAAAAAGAGCAATCAGAATAAACACTCCGGAATACTCACTGCAACCAGACGCGATGTAGACGTTGATGACACTAAACCATCAGCTGTCGTATTAGCATCACATTACATCTGATAATGGTAACATCCATCTCAAGTGACTTTCATTCGTAGAAATGCTTATGATTCGTATCATTAGTCCTATTACTTTTGAGTTGCATATACATACAAATGTGTAGTACAGAACTCTTTTATTATATTCCGTATTAAGAACAGAAGCCATCTAAAATGATTCACTATCAAAATAAGTTTTACTTTTATTTTTTATTTTACTTACCACGATATCAAAGGCACAAGTCCGTAGTATCAGATAAAATCTGCAATTCTAGAAATATAGATATCGATGCACCAGTTTTGGAATGTCAAACTCTCCGACTAACCAGCAGTTTAAAAAGGCGAGATCTTCAATTTGTTTCACCGTGAATTTCGTCGGATTCTGAAGCAGGTGGCCAAAGAAATTGATGAGAAAGAGAAAGGAAGAAAACATTCGGAGGACGAAGTAAGCGAAGCGAGAAGGAGAGGAGTCACGCGACGTAACATCGCGCTCTCGCTGCTCCTAATAATTATAGTTATCTCGTCGAGCTTCTCAGAACAGTTAGACGAACCCCTCCTCGAACCTCCTCTTCTTACCAAGAATCCGTAGGGAGACGCCTCGAGCGAAGAGAAATCGAAGAGCGGGCGGGAACAAGAGAAGAAATCGGAGGGGAAAGAATGAGGATGAGAGGACAGCCTGGATGAAACTTACGTATATACCAGGACGAAAGAATTCTGATCGCAGTGGTTGACTGCACTCACAGCGAGCCTCTTCGACGCGAACTTAAGGAAGTCTCCAAAAGGCACTGAGTGTAATTGGATTTTAAAGAGATCATTTGGAGACCTCCAAAGTTTCGATCAAAAGAAACTTCTGTGAATGTGAATTTTAAGAATTTGATTTCAACTCGTGTTCAATCAAGTAATCGTGGGATTTAATGTTTTTGAAGAACGTTAAGGTGATTTAAAAACCTATAAGAATTCGCTTTGTGGATAACTTTGAAGATGAATACATTTACGTTGCTTGCAATCTGCGTTCAGTTTGTACTGGCTGTCCTTGGCAGGCATCACAGGTGAGAAAAAGATTATATCTCTTTCAAGAGGTAATCATTTATATTATATTCTTTTCGTTGTTCTATTTTCATCCCTTCTATTTTTTATTATTTTCTCTTCTTGTCTTTATTCTCTTCTTGTCTTCTGTCACTTCTTTTCTATCAATTTCTTTCTTATGATTCATTCCTTCTTCTTGTTCTCTTCTTTTTGACGATTATATTTTTATTTGCTTTTTCAGAGACAGTGGTTTTCTAAACCACGTGCAGCTAGTGCACCAATTCCGATGTTCTCTGCCTCAACCGAGAGCTGTTCCGGTAGAAGATCTCTTGACTATAGGTCCTGGACCCGACGAAATCTTCTATCCTGCATCCACAGTTCTAACACGTTGCGCGGGGTCAGGATGTTGTTCCGATTCTAGACAAATCTGCGCCCCAATCGAGACCAGGAATGTCAGTCTCGTTTTCATGGTGAAACATCGCATCGATCAGCAACGGGATCGTCATCATGAAATTATTCATGCTCTAGAACACACTAAATGCGCCTGTGTAGATGAGATCCTAGCTGCAAAAAATACTACGCTTTAAATGTGAATAGTGGTCTTGAAAATAAAAATTCGTAACCTGAAATCAGATTAAATCGAGTTACGCCGAGAATTTACAAAGACCGGGAACGAAG
This sequence comes from Odontomachus brunneus, assembly GCF_010583005.1. Taxonomy (NCBI): domain Eukaryota; kingdom Metazoa; phylum Arthropoda; class Insecta; order Hymenoptera; family Formicidae; genus Odontomachus; species Odontomachus brunneus. The sequence goes on along the minus strand of NW_022639460.1, from coordinate 2,520,833 downwards.
GCTTTGTTTCTGTGATATTTTCGTTGTTTTGTATTTCACTTTTTATAATAAACTTATGCTACAATATAAACTTACTGTTGATATAAACTTATCGTGTAAACATATCAGTATATTAATAGTAAAACAGTGTTATGAATAATTTATAAATGCTTTGCATATTCCTATATATTAACTAACTGTAAATATTTTTAAGCAATTTGTGTTCATTGACTCATTGATACTATGAGTAAACAAATAAATAAATAAATGATTCCTACTGACAAAATCTTGAAATATCCGATTCGTCCATCATTATTCTTTTATGTTAAAGTATTGTCTGGCGACATGAAGATCGCGTTTTATACTTTCGTTATTCGGGTCTAATTTCAAGGCAGCTTCCAGTTCGGGGATTCCATGCTGCGGTGCAGATAATTTGCAAAGAGCAGCACCCCGACGAGCATGACATCTTGCTCTCGATATTCTATTACTTTCGCATTTTGGTTCCATCAATTCCAGTACCTACCGACAAAGAAAATTGCGCTCTATTCCTATCTGTTGCATATAAACTGAAGAAACTCTCATTACCGTGGAACAGTCTTCGATACATCTGTAATAATTTCCAAGAGCATAATGTGCAGCGGATCTATTCACGTAGAGCGCAGTCATCTTATTGCTAATCTTAATTCCGTATGTGTATGCGTTAATAGCAGCCAAGTAGTTCCCTACTTTGAAGAAGTCACTGCAATATATCAAACAAATTAATTGAATTATTAATACATAATGTGTGTATGAAATGCATTGTTCTCAACATACTTGCCCTTATCCTTTAACCATTGAGGATCTTGTTCTTCAGGACGGAGATCTTCTTCAACGAATCCGGTTTTCCTTCTAGCTTCCACTTGCTTCGAGAGCCACTAAAATAAATTATATATGAAACACACAAGTAATTAAATATATCAAAGATGTTTCATAATAGCTTTGCATAAAATTAATTTTCATAGAAATCGCTAACAGGAAATTAACTTTCATTATTTTTCTGTAAATTTAACTTTTTTATAGTACTTTTTTGTAAATATGTATATTTGTCATATAATTTATAGTTGCAGATGTGATAAACATACTTCCTGTTCTTCAATGTGAGAACTTTCTCTGGCAGGAGTGGGAAAGGCCCTTTCAGAAAAAGTTACGTTAATGGTGCCACTTTTTCTGGGAAGCGGTATTGTCTTGGAAGGTTCGTTGAATATCTGATTCACCTTGAAATATCGGACTTTCAATACCTTGTCAATCAAATTCTGACCTAGTTTCTGTTTCTTCGTTTTCGCATCAAATCTTTGTAAAGATTTCTGATCCATTTCTTTGACTAAAGGTGTTGTTGAAGATTTGTGAGCTGTCATTTCGTAATTAGATTCGGAATCTTCAGAATAACTGGAGCTCTCTTCAAGATCAAAACTTTCGTTCGAAGCTGATTTTTTCATTTCTATAATATTCGTTTCCTTTTGAAAATATTCATTCGAAATTGTTTCTGTTTTCAAATTCATTTCATCGATTGATTTTTTTATTTGAGTTTCTTCAGTAGATAATCCTTTAACAATTGATTTTTTCTTAAGATCCTGTGTAGCAATTAATTCTTTTTTTGTACATTCTTCAACAATCGGTTCTTCCTTTAAATCTTCTATAACAACAGGTTCGCTTGCCTGTTTTTTTACCATATTTATTCCTTCTTTCATTTTTTCTCTTTCATTTACTTCCACACATTGCACAATATTAGAATCATCTTTGAACCACTGAAGTGGTGGCCTTATGAAAAAAAACAATTACTTAGTTATATACAATGATATAATATAATCAAACTGGTATATCTTAGAAAAAAATTCTTAAATTTCAACAAATTTCTCCAATACATTCATTAATTATTCTGATATACTTTTAATATTTTTATGAATGTCAATGTACCTATATTCTTTTCTATTCTTTTGAGCTTTGCCGGAAATGTTTTGGAGAATTGGTATTTCTGCATTAGACCGCCAATCTTCGAAATCTCGCATCGCAGCTTTTCTATGAGCATCTCTTAAGAATTCTATCTTGTTTAACGTCTGAGTATCCAAATTGATTTGCGCTTTAACAGCTTCTTTTTGAAGATACTGACGTTTCTCTACACGTTATGAGCAAAAAATATTGTTTATTAATTAATGGAGCAGCAATTAAGGAAAAAGAAATTGCTTCTTTTTCCTTTTTAAAAAATTAAAATTTTAATAGATAGATAATTATATCTTAAAAACTTTGAGAATTAATTTTATAAAAATGAGAATATTTTTATGTTAATTTAATTATTTCTTTACGTGTAAGAGCTTTATAATTAATAAATTATTTATCACTTTACCGCTTCTAGATTTTGCACGATTTTCTGCAACGTTATGCGTCTTTTCTAAAATTCGATTTCTAAAATCATGTTTTTGCTCCTTGCTGAGGTTTCTCATTTCAAGACATGGCCAATCGTGAGTTATATTTTCTTTTTGCAAGGAGAAAATAGCTTCGTTATCCGTAAGAACACATTCACTTTCTTGTTCGAGCACATTCTTCCATAAAAATAACTCCAGGATGAAGGGAGATGAACTAATCTGCAATGAAAATTTGTCATGTTAGTCCGGTGAATTTTTTACTTTAAGTTCTTGATCTTGCAACGAGAACGAAATAAAAAATAATTCCCGAATTATCTAAGGTAAGAAAATTTTGCTTAAAAAAAAGAATGAAACAATACCTTTACATAATTGTCCATGACGAATAAATCCACATTTTTAGATCGATTTTTTAAGGGTACGTGTATTATTATCTTCTTCTCTGTCTGACGCCATTGATAATCCTTGATAATTATGGCCGGCATCGATCTTGAATTTTTATAAATGATTCGATTCGATACAACTTACTTTCCTATTCGCTTCATATAACGCTATATTGATTAAACAAGAGTATCTAGGCAACTACACAAAGCAAATACGACTTCTGTTATAACTAGATATTGCACTCATTGCGCATTATATACTAAGGTCAAAAAATGACGAAACTCCAATTTTACGTATTGTACGAATTACTTTTAATTAAAACGTTCAAGAGTATTTGTTGACAATACTTTTTTAGACATATTAAAAAGCTGCCGTTTCGCATGTAACCCATCATTATCATTGTCATCATCATCCTCGTCATTATGATCTACGATCATCTTCATATCATCTCTTCGTTATTCTAATCATCTATCCATTTATGATCAACAATCTCAAATCAATAGGGACTTATACACAGTTCAGATCATACACGATCTAACGGAAACATTAAGAAAAACGTGTGATAACAATTCTCGGAAAGAAAAGAAACGTTATCAATACGCTTCCGAAGCTCGAGATATTTGTAATGTAAATTCAAATACATTACAATTTGTCATCAGCAACCAAGTCACATTGCATATATTGCTAATACTACATTTTAAGAAACATCCTTTACTTTTACAAACTTTGCAAATTATCGTTATGACAAAAATTATGCAACATGACAAGTTGATATTTCGTAAACACTCATTAACAACTGTCAGTTCAATACACATGTCGTTGCACAGCTATTTTATGACACAATTATATCTACGCAATGACATATATCGAATAAATAATTGTCAACAAGCGCATATCGAAATACATGTGTACAAAAAATTTTGAAGAATCTCGTTAATCGCTTTGTAATTAGTTAGATCGTATATGAGGCGCTCCTCGAAGTTACATGATTAAGTGATCTGTCAAAAATCGGCTACAAAACTTATGATAAATCAGTCGGTTTTGCGAAGAGTCCGTCTCTAAAAAACGGAAATAAACAAAGATCCAGAACTTGAGGATCTGAAAGGTCGTGCAGCTAAAAAGAAACGCGGAAATGGATCTGGCTGAAGAAACAAAGAATCTAAAAATATATGAGTGAAACAGATTGATTAATCTGATTCGGATTGAACGATCAATTAGAATATTCGGATATTTGAAAACATATAAAAGAAATTACGTGTTTGGGGATATAAAGGTTTCAAGTTGAAGAACCTTAATTAAAAATCCAAATTGTGCCAGAAGTTCGGAGGTCCAAAGAATTCTTAGGAGTCAAAGATACAAAAACTTAAAGTCCTAAAAATGAAAGTTGCGAAGAGAATCTGCTAATCCAAAATTGTTAAAATGCAAAGACTCTGAATTGCAGAAATCCAAAGATCCAAGAACGGAAAATTCTAATCACACCAAGTTAAAAACATACCAGGACCTCAAAATTCCAAAACTCTAAGAAACCCTCAATACCTAGATATCCAAAAATCCTAAGTGAGTGTAATGAAGGAAATATTGAGGAGAATAAAAGCAAAATTTAACTATAGACAATCGAAGTGCAAAAGGATCGGAGTACCTTTGATATTTTGTCAGCAACTAACGCATTACAATTCTCATAAAGAGACACGGGTAACACATCTGTTCCCGCGGTTCGTTGTGAGTATAACAACAAAAACAACAAGTGCACGTCGCAGTTGCTAAGTAATGGAGGACTTTGATAAGGACTTACGACCATGAAAATTCAGAATTATGCCTCGTAAAGAGTAGCATTATGACACTAATAGTCGCTATTCTTCGCTCCGCGATCTGACGCACTCTCTCATGTACACTCTCGCACACACACGCATCCACACAACGTACACATGTATTAATCGTTTCACCAGTTACAGTCATCGTTATTAATCGTCGCTCAGTACATATGTATATTTACACAATATGCCCAGAATTCAACATTTCTTCTCTGATCACTCACGGTGAAGCGTTTTGAAATGTTCAAGACGGAGCATAAGAACTTGAACGCTACTATAAATAAGTACGCGCACAACGGTACGCTCGTCTCGTGTCTCTCTCTCTCTTTCTTTTCTTCTTTCTTCGTTCCTCTAGTGAGGCTTTGCGTCAATAGAGCAACATCCATCTCTAAACAGCCTCTCACTACTGTTTGGGAGGATTTTTCCCAAACACGTGAGTAGCTTGGCTGTTCGACTTTGTCCTACTGTTTGTCAGCATCTTTCGCGATTTGTGTGGAATGTTCGACACCAGATGTCCTAGAATTTACAGCGACTCTACTCACAGTAGCACGACAACGAAGGGAATTGTCTTCGAGCCTCTTCCGCGAGCATTCGACAATTCTGTGGTAAATAATCGAGCGAAGGATAATATAAATTTGCTGATTGACATTTGTCTTAATACGACAAGGGTTGCCTTGAGCAAATTTGGAACAAATAAATATAAATTAGAAAGACATGTCTTCTCTCTTAGTTATAAGGTAATTACAGTAAAAGTCTGTGATGTATATAAAGCGTCCCTGATCAATTATGTTGTTCTTTCAAAGAATGTTCTTGCAATGATCAATTGCAACAAAATATTTTTTATAAAAAATGTTAATATTAAAAAAATAACACTGCAGAAAATTCTAATTATTTAACAAAAAAATGTTTTTCATAATTATAGAATACTGAAAGATAACTGTAAAAATTTCATCTTGAAAATGTATAAAGGCTTAAAAATCTAACATTGATCAGGAATGCGTCTTTTAATAAGTAATCAATAGTTAATTAATAGTTCGTTGAGACGACGCATTTATATAAAATTGAAGAAGACGATTACATTTAAACGACTATTTGAAAGATCGATTCTTCGTCGTGAAAAAAGCGTCATTAAATGTGATCGTAAAAATAAATACGGGAACAATGCTTACATGACTATATATAACATGTATGTATAGTAATATAAAAGAGCGTATTCTCTCTTAAGTGACACGACGTTTTATTACACATTTTCCGCGCTCTAGGCGACGCGTTTAATGCTTAAAGCGACTCGCAACTTGATTTTTCTCATAAGAGAATATTTATTAAAGCGTTTATTAAAGCGAAGATCGAGCAATCGCATTTAGAGTTAAACGCGCGACTAAAACGCGGTAATTTAACTAAATTGCTCAGGTTTTTACACACATTCACACGCACACACGCACACACGTTCGTTTTTAAATAGTACTAATAACTGAGAAAAAATACTTAATAGTGAAAGTTTAGTAAATATGGCGATAACAAGTAAATGCAGAGGCGCTACACGTGGTCCTCGTTTAAGGAAACGAATTGTATTTGAATAGAATTAAAAGATCTCGAAGAAAACACCAAAATATATTAGGTGTCTCAAAGAGGCAATTGAAATTATTAATCGTAAATAATAATGATAAATTCAGCCATTAGGAATTAATTTGAGTAATTATGATCTTAGTTATTACTACGAAATCGTAAAAATCAATTATAAATAAAATTTAATGAAATATATTCCTGCATTCATTAAAACCAATTTAAATTAAAAGGATTATCGGAAGTTAACAATTAATTTTTAAGATGAATAATAATCCTTTTAATTAAAATTAGTTCCTAGTAATAACTGAGATTAAATCACTATATATTAAAAGTTATTATTATGTGTGATCGTTATTATTAAACTATAAATTATGTTATAAATAATTCATATAATAATAATTGGATATAAATTATATTTGCTTAAACTAATATTTCTAATACAATTTGCAATCAATAACTTACTATTAACTTGATATTATTCCTTAGGAATTATTTGATATAATTATGAGTCCAATTATTATTAAAGGAATTATTCGAAATCATTGTGAATTATTAAGAGAAATCAATCACTTTTTTAGAAAGAAATAATTGGGCAAAAACGACTATATGTCAGAAAAGTACAAATACAAAGGGTTAAGTCTTAATAAATACATAAAACCCTTTCATTGTCTTGATGAATATGGCACTCGATTTTAAAATACATGCAGATTTTTAGGTGACACCCTGTACAAAATGGACGGCGTCATTTCTAATTCCACATTCATAAAAAATTCTTAATTTTAATTGCTTAATTCTAAGGTTCACTATTTCACTGTATTTGATAGATAAAAATAACAATTACTTCTATTATTTAATTTTAGTGACATATTATGTCCTATAGTTATCTATTCCAAAAGATAACTACATATATTTTCAAATTTCCCGAGGAAAGTTTTTAAGTAAAATAATTCTCTTAGTATATATTCTAAGGAAAACAATTTTTGCCTCCAAATTTTGCAAGCAAAAATTTCTAAGAAATATATTGTTTCCGCAGAAATATTTCAAAAGAGAAACTCTTCTGAAAAATTTTCTAAGTAAACATTGATTTTGTCATATTTTTCATCGCGAATTAGAAATTGATTTTAATAAATAATAAAAGACTTTCATGAAGGTGTCCAAACTTTCAATTCTTTGATAAACATATAACTTTAACTCGCATTTACTTTCATTTATTATTTTCCGCGGGAAATTTGTTACCTAACTTTTTCAACAAATATTACTTCTTAATAAATTTCAAATTTCCCACTTTTCTTCATTTACCTCCTTTGAGACACCCTATATACCTCGCGCTCACAGGATTCGTAATATTCTACCGAATATCTAGTTAATACCAAACGCGTCCATCTTATTCGTAAGCTATTTTTTCCGTGCAGCTTTTTCTGCTTTTCGTCGCATTCGTTCAATTTCTTTACGCTCCTTACGCTCACGATCGGCCTGGGCCCTCAATTCTTTCAATTTGCGCTTCAGATGAGCTTTTGCTTCACCATAAACTCCCAAAGCCTTTAGCTCTCTTGATTCCAAACGTAGCAAGTTGCTTCCGTTGATACCACTGTCTAAAAATTGTGGAGAATAGCGTTCCAAACCGATTCCCGTCAGCCATTGGCAAACCTGAATATATGTTTCTCTTTTTAGAAGTACAATATTGAAAATAGGAATGTAAAATAGGAAAATATTTCCTTGTAAATTTATAGGACAAATTCAAATAAATAAATAAAAAATTGGTATGATAGCTTAAAGAAAAAGAGAGGAAGGATAACAAATGTTAAAAAAATTTGTAAGGCGTACATAATATCAATTTTGTAAATCTAAATTTGTAAAGTAATTGGTAAAAATAAACTTTTATCGTAAGTCGTTATTTTATTTTTCAATGTTTTTTTTTTTTTATTAAATACTCACTTGCTCTTTGGACCAATCCGTGACCGGAGCGTTCTGCCAAAAGTGGGACTTCTTGTCACCTAAACCAAAGTCGCTCAGTTGAGCGGGCAACCAAACTGCGCTCGAATCTACATTGATAATGCATGCATGATGGAAAGTGCATGTGGCAGGATCTTATTATGCTATTAGTAATCACTCTATCAGCAATTAATCACTACTCAAATTTCTACTATATATTCACATTCTATTTTGTTCTATTAATTTTACTATTCTTTTTATTCTATTTTGGCGTTTCATTATATTTTGTTTCAAATGCATAAAATGAAAATTACATTCTACTAAAAAAAATACTACTTGCTTTGAGTAGACAAAATTTTTTTACTTAAAAATACAAAGTAAGATTTTTAAGTCAATACAGCAAAATTGTATTTAAATAAAGTGTTATTGATTATGCACGTGAATTACAGAAAATCAGCAAAAGAATTTATTCTTGAATTCCTTTATTTTATACTGTAATCTCAACTAATTTTGTGAACTCTTTGATTTTAATTCCTGATTGAGTAATTGAAAGGTTAGTGCTGAAATTACATTAGTACACGTAGAATGTTTAAAGTACCTGCAAGGCTACCAGCTTTCGAAGGACTAGGATCGACAGCTGGAGGACTCACGGAACCACCAGAAGACAAGCTCGATGGAGAACTTCCTGGATGGTGCCAGGGAGCTCCTCCACTGCCGATTAAATTTGACGGAGGAATCGATACTTTCTTCACTGAAAGCACAAGTTTAGCTACACCAAATTACTTCAGTTAATAAAGTAATACTGCCATCTAATTAACTCAAAATATTATTATTTTTTTATTTTAATTTTATTATAAATTTATGCACATGGTGTAATAATATGTTCTATTTACCTCTTTGATTAGCCTCGCTAACAGCTTGTCGTATCTCCTCTACAAGATGATGCGTGACTATGGTTGGATCGTTATTATGGGGATTATTGAGATCACTGAAATCGCCAGAGCTCTCCCTCGAGGAATCATTTCCGCCAAGTCGCTTCTCTCTCTCGGCTAAAACCTGCTTTAGCTGTTCCGCCAATGATGCGGGAGGTCCGGTTAAAGCTATATAAAAGAGAATATTGATTTTTATTATATACTTTATTACCTTACTATCATATCTTACCTGCCAGTAAATCATTTTCATCTATTATATTTTCTATATATTATCTATCTATTATCTATATATTTTATTATCTATATATTATCTATCTATTATCTATATATTTTCATCTGCGTAGTTAATACATAAATAATGCGTAAACAAATATTGCGCGATCTAAAGAAAGAGTAAAGCTGTTTGTTCAATATTAAAGTGTAATTATTTAATATTTGTTAATTTTTATATAGTTATTTATCAGAACATGAAACAATTTGTACACTCCTTTTTATTAATTTTCTACATTCTAAATGTTATGACAGATAACAGTCAACGTATTGAAACAAATACAATAACATACTTTTTTGTGATTGAGGCCAGCTCTGCTCGGTCATCGCTCTGACTTGCGAGCTGATGGTGCTGTGTCTAATCGCCGTAGGATGTATGGGATCCATGTGTTTCCCCTTGAGCGAGCTGATGGATGAAGTACTAGAGTAAGAACTTAGGTTGGACTGCTTAGAGGTCAAGTCGTTGGGCGATCGGCTGCTGTTGTCCTGCGAAGTAAGTTTTGAAGAGGAATCGTCGTCTGTGTTGTCGCCCGACTCGTCTAATCCATAATCCTGAAATTGGAAAATTCATCAATTATTAACACAGACACATACATGTGTATATTATTATAAATATAAAATCATGGGCAATTTATTTATAACTTTCGTCATTTGTTTATTTTTATTTCCGATTCTTTATTTTACTGTCATTATCAATTTACATAATCATAGCGTTATAGATAACAATTAAAAAAAAATAACATACCGAACTGCTATTGCTGAGACCTCCAGATCGCTTAGGTAGTTGACGATTGGCTAAACCACCCCTGCTAGCAAGCTCTGCCTTGCTCTTGCCGGCAGAATTATCCAGCAAACGATGAGCCGGTACAGCACGATCTAATTCTTCTTTCACCGGCAGTGGTAAAGGCAATTTTCTTTCTACTGTTGCAGTTTTGTCACCGTCGTCCGGGCTACTGAGATCAGAGGTCTCTGTGTCGGAAAGCTGACAACTAGTCGACGAAGGCGGCGGTGGTAGTTGTCTGCGAGAAAGCTGTGGCGTCACTATCCTGGCAGTAGTATTGTCGTACGGCAACCGTACTGGCAAGCCAAATCGTTTCTGAGTATCGGTCAGCTCCACTTCCAATGTGATTACCTGAAATTATTTTTTATTCATGATTTTTATTATATACGTTCAAAAATCAATTCCTACTTTTTATCTTGACACATCTAGTTTAAATTTCTCAATGAACAATAGTATTTTACTAAAATTTAATTACTCAAGTGTTGAACGTACTCTGTCTTTGAGACTTTTCACCAACGCATTATACTCCGTGTCCTTTTCCTGCAACAATTGCTGATAAAATTCATCTCTGGCTGCGATATCTGCTCGCAACTCTCTGGCAGCCCTCCTGGCTCTGGCATATTTTTGCTGTAGAGCCGCGTTTTGCGCCGTTGCTTGGGACAACATATCCCTGGTTGCCGACAAGTCTTGGCGAGCAGTACCCAAGGCTCTCTCCGACTCGTGAAGACGTAATCCTGATTCCCGTAATTTAGCTGCATACTCTTCGCTACCTGCTCCGCTGTTTTCTAATTCCACCAGCTATTGAAAACATGAAACGAAAATTACAAAGTTATATAAAATGACAAATTAAAATTACATAGATTAGAATTATAAAGATAAACTTATAACTATAAAATTGTATATAAATTAGAAATATAATAGATATTATACATACTGAGATTTATACAAACTGAGATTTATTGATTAAAAGAAATGTAAAGGGATAGCTAATATAATTTAAACAACAGATAATATTGATAATTCAACTTTACGCTATACTATATTAATTCTAATTTTAATTTTATATATACTACTCAAGACCTACGTGATTATAAAAATATACATATCAATATACATATCAATATACATATCAATATATAGTTATAAATTAAAAATATTATACACAGTATATGAAAGAAAGGATATCATGCAAGGGAAATTTGTAAAGATTATATAATAAGCATATAAGAGCATAAGGAAAAATAATAAGCAAAAATTGATAAAATTGTTTTTAAACATTTTTCAAGAATATATTTTATACTTTATATATTAATACTCCGTTTTAAATTAGTTCTAATTAAAACGTCAGTTAATTCAAACAATTATATTATATATAATTAGATATAATTACTTGAATAATTTTGTAATTCAATTATATAATGATGAGACTGAAAAGTATTTAAATGACTGTTACAACATCAAGTTACCTTCGCTTTGAGATTTTCGACTTCCTCGTCCGCTATTGCAAGTTTATACTGACTCTGCAAGCAACCAATGACACACACAGCGCATAAGCGAAACAAAAATGAAAAATATCTACAAATGTACACTGTGTGATTGTAATATATATATATATATTATATATATACACGACACACTCACATATACATACGCATAACTGTGCACACGCTTACCTCTTTTTCATACATGAAAAATCCATATATTGTTTTCGAACAAACATGATCACAGCACACAAATTCAAGATACAATCGACAAAAAGACAAGATACAGTGAATTAAAAAAAACAGTGTTAGAAGCAATATTTGCAGACAAAAACTCGCGTGTTTCTACTAATATGCCACATGGAAGAAGTACAAAAGTGTATGAAATACCTCCTGCAGGAGTAATCTCAGACTGTCTACATCATTCTGTGTAGTAGTAGTGTGTGGAGGCAGGGACGAGCTAAGAATCGGAGATCGGCTGCGACTAGAAGGCGACAGGTAATTTTCGATGGGACTGTGAGGTGGTTCTCCCTCTGAGCATGATGACAGCACTGGCGAACCAGGAATTCCACTTATTCCGCTGCCAATAGAAATATCCTCACTCCCTCGTTGACCATCGGGGGAGGCATCAGAAAAGTTTAGTTTCCTGTTCGCAGATATATAATGTTTTCTTAAATAGAGAAGAAAACAGTGTGTTGTTTGTCGAAATTACGTAATGCTACATAAATTACAAAAATCATTATTCCCTCAGTACTCCAAGATGCCTCAGGCACTCATTGGAGTGGCCAAAAAGTGTCGTCACAGAATATTTGCGAGCAAGGATATTACCATCATCGGGAACGCAGATCGTTTCTTTTAACAACTTAACATAAATTTAACATAAATCGATTACTCACTTAGCAGCGTTCGCTTGTTCTCGTTCCCTATCCGCTTGAAGACTTTGCTTGATCAACATCGCCACTTCCGAGTTCTTGGGATCTTTTTCTCTACCGATAACAAATCGTACCAATCCAGAAGTATTCCTTAAAACGCTAGCGGCATACGCTTGAGTTACGCCGACCAAGCTCTTGCCGTCCACCTCGACAATTTGGTCATTCACCTGGATACGACCTTCGCGCGCGGCCGCACCCTGCTCGGTGATGGTCTTCACAAAAATACCCAGCTTCTCCAGGCCAGCGTCAGCACCCACACCCATTCCAATTATGCTAAGACCCAATCCTTCCGGCCCTTTCATTAACTCTACTGGGAAGACCTAAGTTAAGCAAATTTTTACCTTTTCATTAGTATTATAATATAACATTTCTAATTAATGTATTATGTTGCGATTCTGAGTTTAAAAACTTCTTTATAAAAGAATTAAATTCATTTTCTCTCATTCTCTAATTAATTTTCGCTTTTTTAAAATTAAAAGAAAAATTAGAAATATTGTTAGAGATTACCTCCATCTTCTCAACACGCTTTTCCAACTCGTACTCAGCACTGGCCGCCACAGGATCTACGTCTTCGTTGCGACGATCATATTCATTTACGGAGTGCGTGGAATAAACACGCATAGGACCAGAGTCGAAAGATACTTTAGTCGTTTTCTTAACGGGCACGGTGGACGGATAATCTTCGTCATCGTCATCAGATTCTGGAATCCCTGCGACCTCCATCCAGAAGTGGCCATCTTCGAAATAATGCACGCCATTCTCTACGAGAACCTGTTTAAATATGCATATGACGTTAACAATTCAACTTAATATTAGCAATTCATTTCGATTTCTTTGTTAATATAAGAGATAATATTGATAATATTGAGAAAGGTATTTTTTATACTCAAAAGAGGCTAATCTCGACAAAACGAAATTATAAACATGTAATGCCTTTTCTCTTCTATAAATTTAGACTTGTTCTTCGACTTTTTACTATGTTTATACTTTTAACCTAATCAAGAAGAAAAGTTAGAAAGAAAAAATGATAATGCATTATATATTACAATTTTCCCTGGAATTGGAATGTAATCGTCTTGATGTTCTGTTTCAGTGTCATCGTTGGTTTCATGGGTGTCGTTCAAACTGCTTACAGAACCCAGTAGTCCGCTCTCGCTTCCTGTTACTGATCCCACTTGACTCTCCGTTAACGAATCTATTGTCAAGTCACTGCGGGACCTATGAGTTAAACTAAAATAAAAATTTAATTATAGTGGATATGATAAACGACAGGAATAGGTCGTCTTAGTTCAAAAATCCTAGCAACAATTCCAACAATCCCAAAAGTCCAAGGAACTTAAGAATCCTAACTGGTCCAGAAAATCGATAAGGATCCAAATATATTCGTGTAATCGGAGCCCAAAAATCTACTATGAATAAATATCATATCATATGTTAAAAATACAATTGCGACCATTAATAATGGATCCCTCGACGCTTATAAACTATCTTATTAATCCATAATTAATTATATGAGTACTATGTGAAACATATCGTTAAGATCGTTAACGAAGGGAGAATAAGAATGAAACAGCAGGGCGCAAAAAAGGGACACGCAACAAAAAAACATGGAAAATAATCTCGTTCACCTATAATCGTGAGTGGCGCTATTGATAAGACTGGAATCAGGAGCAGACAGGACATCGGACAGCCAGTCGGGCGTGTTGTCCTGGTCGTCTCTATCCCTGTCCTGTCCTTCCTTATCCTTGTCATTAGAAATCCCGTCACCTACTGCATCATCTGCACCGGTGGGAGACAACAGCCTCGCGATCTCCTGCGCTTCCTCGTCCGATAGCAGCGCCGAACCTTGTCTAATTTATGTTTCGAATCATTCACTTGGCATTGCGAATCGAATTACGTGATCGTCAATAATGAATCAATTTTGTTATTAAATGGCAGAAGCAGTTATATCGATTTAAACAATTTTTCATGTGTATAAAATATATCTTTACATTAAATATCTCATTAATATCCGACTTAAGAAACGCTTTCACGTTTAACATAAAATTTAAACATTGTGTAATGTTAAATGTCAAATTAAATTAAAATTATTACTCGTAAAATATGTGTATGTGTGTGCGTGTTTTATTATAATTATATGCAAATATTCAATAAAAAATAACTTCTCATGAAATAAGACTTTCGCGAACTAAATATTAAATAATCTATCTTTACTTTTATCCACATATAAAATTCGTGTAATAAATTACTTGTTAATGAAATAATAAAGTCTATGATAAGTAATCTATAATAGGTAAATATAATGTTGTATAATAAATACGGAATGACATATCTGCTTCTGTTATTCACTTGCACAATTGCAATTGCAAATGTATTCACCTGATCTTCTTCTCCAGGATGCTGTGTGGACCAAGGAAATCAGCAGATTCGCATTTCGATAAACACAAACGTATTAGAATTGAAACAAAAGAAACAAAAATTATTAATATTAAGCTTTTAAATTAAACGTTACAAGTAATACATGCTGCGAAGCTGCAGCGAAATAAATATGTCGTGCCATTAAATATCGACACGCTATTAAAAATGCAATCAATTTTTTAAAGCAAAACAATTCCTGTCAATGTATCCTAGAAGCGGTTCAAAACTAGCACTATTCTAAAGACATTTCTTACTCGTATCACAATATCGATATCAATGAAATTAAGTGTTCCAAGATTATATTCCCTCATTAAAAGTTCTCATCATTTTCTCCTACATAATTTCAAATATGCAATATTCAGAAACTAATACCAACGTTATTAACAATTTCCTCTCTCAAAATACTCACCGAGAGCTCAACAGATTTTCAGCCTCATCCGGAGTCATAGTGTCCGGTGTCACGGGTGTAATATGATTGACGCTGGCCTTTGAGGGAGTCTCCAAAACGGTAGAATTATTCTGCGCTTCCGTTGTTGCACACTCCGACGAATTAACGACTGTCTTTGTGTCACTCGAGTCGCTGTCCTCGATCAAACTGCTCTCCGACGTGTTGTAGTCGTTGGATCTTCTGCCGGAATGCTTTTGTGTAAGTACATTGGACGCTGGCAACGGGGATGTTGACTGATTGTAGTTCTCCGACAGCCTAAGTTTCGCCAGCTCGGCTTTCTGCTTCTCCTGCTCCCACGTTGTCTGCGGCTGCTCAACAACACTCTCCTGCGCTTTCTTGCTCATCAGTACACTGTTTACCGCCGCGATGCACTCCTTCCTACTGCTACTGATCTCTGACTTGGACACTTCTGTCGCGTATTTCTCCTCGTCTTTGCTTTCTTTCGCAGTGAGCCCTAAATTTGCTTCCTGGCTACGATTCGTGCCGCCATAAGTCGTTTTCTCCATACTGTCCATTTTACTTTCTGCTTCAGCGAAGCTGGAACGTTTGCCGGAGACTTCTTCCCTGTTCTTCGCGATCTTTTCCCTAACGCTGATCTTAATTTGATCGTTCTTTGCATTTGACACTGTCTTCTGGCACACTCCGTCGCCGGTAGGCTTCACTTTTGCGTCTGATATTGTTTCCGTAACAGATACGGAGTTGATTTTTATTGTTTCCACAGCGTTGTTGCTATAGTTCTTTACCTGCTCCGTGCTCGGCAATTTCGTTTGAGCTTTGCACTCGGCATTGCTCGGCGAAACAACTTCTTCGCTCTGCAGCCTTTTCGAATACGGCGAGGGTACAGGGATGTCCTTGTGCTCCAGTGGAGGATATTCCTGGTCAGAACTAATGACAGAGGGTGGACGTGGACCCAGACCTGCAGCTTGAAGATCGAGGCGCACATGAGAACGTCGAATGACTGTGGTTGTGTCTATTTCGTTAAACTTGAATTGATCCTTCTCTGAGAGGCTCTCCATCTCTGAAATACAGCTCTGGTATGTAGCTGGCTTTTCCTGATCCTCTGTCTCCAAGTCATAGCTGTTGCGACCTGGATTTGGAAAATACAATTATAAAAATATTGAGATTTAAATTGGTCATTAAAAAAGATTTCAATAAGTCTATAAAGCTAAATAACAAAAAGTAATTAAAATTTTAAAGAGATTCTAAGAAAAAATTAATAAATCTATAAATAATTTTGATTTTGATAAAATGTGTTATTGTTCCATTTTATTAATAAAAGTCGTATAATATTAATAATGAAGCATATAATATAAAATGCAAGCAGCAGTAATAAATTCAGTAAAAAAATTAAAAAATTCGTCCTTCGATCATTGAAAGCGTAAAAGATGCAAAGATGATGCTACATTTTCTGAAACTTGTATTTTATGTAATAAAAGTAAAACTACCGTATTTCTAAATAACAAAAATAATAAAAATATATAAAAAAATATTAAGTAACAAAATTATATTTTTTTCTCAACATTTAACTTTCTTAATTTAATCACTTAAAAGATTTATTGAGTACATCTCAGAAGTACCTCCACAATCAATGCAAAGTAATCGCAGACACATAATTTTAAATCTTCCTCTACACAGAGGTCCAACAAATACAAGAACTTCAATTGTATAAAATGTGACAGTGTCTCATATATACATATAAACACTATTATAGTTTTTACTCCTACATTCTATCACAAAACAATGCACTTGCAAAGTATAATCATCAGGGTATATAATTAGACTTAACACTATTATTTAAATTATTTAATTCGTGTCACTTAGTTGCGGACGCGTATTAATTTTTTCGAAAACTGCATAATAAATTATTCACTTCATGTTTTACTTAATTCTTTGATTTAATTCCTTTCATCATTTTACTAACTTAAGATATAAAAGAACATATTTTGATTAAAAAACTTTTATAAAACTATACATTTTACTTCCTTAGGAGATCGTTAATCCATTGAAAAACTTGTTTACTTATATCACATTTTATCTATAATAGTGTTTACAAGCTTCCGGGCGTCTATTATCTTGATTTTTATTATTATTGGAGAAGTCACTGTAGTAATTGGAAATGTGTTCGAAGCACAACATTAGAAATTTCTAAATTCTAAAAATCTGTGAAAAGTTTCAGAGACACTTTTGCAAAGTAAACGTGGCGAGGTACGAGCGTTTTGGCTGCTGAACAAGCCACACAGTGATTTCTATAAATAATATTGTGGCACACTGGTAGGAGGAAGAGCGTGAGAAGGAGAAAAGGGGGGAGAAGGGAAATCGTGTCTGGTACTTTTACTTTTTGGCACTTTGGCACACTGCCATGCCAGTTCACGACAGCGGAAGTCACCTGGATCCACTAATCCTTTACAAAAATGTAAAAATTCATTTCTAAGTTGCTTATATTTCTAGATGTTCCTTTTTATTTCTAGATCGAAAAATACTTTAAAAACAAAATTTAATATTTAAAACAAAATAGTTTCAACGTAACTTTCACGTAACTTTCAGTTGAAATAACCTTTAGCTTTCTTTAGCTTTCCACTCAGTACACTTTTTCTATCGAGGAAAATTTATAATTTCCTTTTCGAAAGATTCAAATTGGAAGTTCTACTTAAAAAATAGAACAAACTACAAAACAACGAAAATGACCGTAGATACAAACTCACCTGTCTGATGCTTCTCCGACATCTCCTTCTCCGCCTTCTCCTCCTTGCTATCTTTGGAAGGTGAACTAGGCGAACTCATGCTGGACGAGGCGCTGTCGGTGCCTGCGGAGGAGGGCAAACCTAGTTCGGATTCCGGTGAGCGCATCAGCTCGTTCCTCTTGTCGTCGCTTGTCGTCTCTTTCCTCTTAGCGTTCGCGCTAGGCCTGGCCCAGTCGGGTCTAGGATCCGGCCTTGTTATCACCTCACCACGTGTAATTTCCGCTTCTAGTGCCTCCCTCGAGGAGGACTTCAGATCCTTCATATCCACGGTTCTTTTCAGGATCTCGTCATTCTTCGCCAACCACTCATTCCGCCACTCAGATGTTTTCGCTGGCGAATGAATCGGACTTGGAGGGCAATTTAGATACTCCGGTGCTTCTAACAAATCGCTCTCTCTCCTCGTCAACTGGGCACTGTCCACCGAAGTGCTGCTTCGAATCGGACTAGAAAGCTCGCAGTGGAGCACTAAAGATGGTTTTGTTTGTTCCGATAAGTCATTGTGTTCTTTCGTGATTGCAATTTTAGTGTCTACGATTGTCTCCGTAGCTATTGGACTCTTCGAAATCTCCTTCGAGCTCTCCACAGTCTCCTTCGGGCTCTCCGTTGGCCTGGAAACTGTAGTTTTAAAACTTGCCATTTCCTCCATAGTTGTGGAGCCCTTTGAAGTCTCCTTGGGAACGTCCGCTGATCTTGGAAATGCATTCTTGCATGTCGGAATTGCTTCTACAGTCGTTGGATCTTTCGAGTTTTGCACACTAGACACCTTCGAAGCATCTTTCGGGCTCTCCGACGACCTCGAAACTACAGGCTTGCAAGCAGGAGCTACTTCCGCAGCTAGTGAGTTTTTAAAGTTCTGCGCGGTCTTGAAAGCCTCTTTTTGACCATCAGCCGGCCTCGAGACCGACTTTGAACTGTTTTTCTGCACTACAGCGTATTCCGGCACGGCGGAGTCCTGAATCTTATCAGAACCACTGTCCTGGATTTCCTTTGAATCCTCTTGCGGCTTTCTCGTTTTCTGTACGACGGCATATTCCGGAATAGTCGGCGAGATGTCGTCGAACTTTTCTATCGTCGCATATTCTGGACTTTCCGGTAGATCCGACGGGCTGAGCGCGGCGATACTGGCCGGTCGCTCTCTTCTACCGGCTGCCGACGAATTTCTGACCGGTGGTAGCGGTGGCGGAGGTGATCGCGCAGAACAGAAACTCGCCGACCTAGCCGGGCTAGCGGTGTCGTTGGTCGCGCTCGTTGTACTCTGACATAACCCGTCGACGGACGACTGCTGCTGCTGGGTCGCGTTATGAGTTGCGTTCTGTGAGTTGAGAGACGTTTGCACCAGCGAGCGATTCGGGTCGGAGTTGTAGCGGCTTGGTCTGGTTTTTGAGAAGTGACTGGTCCAATTACGTTGCTTTTCGATCAACTCCTTCGAATTCGGTCGGCGCTCCGGTTTCTCGGGTCGTTCGGGACGGTCGTTTTCCTTGCCCAATGTTCGTTCAACCTTACCGCCCACCAGTCCAGCCACTACGGCACGCCGCTGATCCGGCATGTTGCAGTGACCGTTTTCGAAATGCCGTTCCGCGTTCAAGGCCGGCACGCTGGCACTCCACGTGCTCAGATGCTCGCGACTGCCCGGCGGAGACGGCGAACGCGGACGCGGTGATCTCGCGGGAGAGGTGCAACCGGAACCCGAGTTCGCCGAGCTAGAGCGAGATCGAAGACCATGCAAGTTGTTCGGTTTCGTGACTCGCTCCACACTGTGGATTAACGAAGTGTGTGATTCGAATTTTATGAGTAAAAATAAAGGACAACAGAACAAGATTCTTTGAATAAACATTGGCAAAGTTAAATAATGGCCGGTATTCATAGTCGAATCTTATTTCAAGACCATCTTATGTAATGTCTTAAGATGCGAATACGGCTCTGTGATTGGTTTAAGACATCTTAAAACAGTATTTAAGATAATCTTAAATATAATATCTGACTATGAATACCGGCCAATGTAATAAATGATCAATAGCAAAAGAATTTCATTAAAAAAAAATGATTTAATTTTGATTGAGATAACATTTATAAATTTCAAAATCTTTACATATATTATATAAATAATATAATTGTAAACAAATGCTTACGGTCTGCTCGTTTTATTCTCTTCACCAAGTTTTTCGAAGAGAGCACGTGCATTGTTGAAGCGTGCCACATGGCTTTCAGTCCTGACTACTGTCACTTGCGTCGGCGACTCCTTCAGCGGAACAGCTGGTTCCTTGAAACCATCCGATAGGATATTATTCGTTCTGTGGCTCAGATTTTCCAGCTGTGGCTTGGACTGGAAAATGTTCGCGATGGCTGACACCTTAGAACCACCCACTCGTTTCTTCTCTTCTACCGTTGCCATGTTTAGCAAAAGCTTATACAAACAAAAATAGTAACGTATTTAATACATTTTTCGATTGTTTTATAAAAATCTATGATGCATTTAGTCTCATTTTAAAAAGAAGTACTTTTTTTATTAAAAAATAATTTTAGACTTCAGATTAAATTGTAGAAGATAAAAATATGTAAAAAATAAAGAATCAAATATTTTATAATGCTTTACCTGTGACAAAAAAAGTATGTGACAGTTATGTGTAGATGCTGATTATTCAGACGTTTCAGCCCATTGTCATTCGTATAAATTTAATGCACTTCATTGCAGCAATCTATAAAGGAATAAATTGTCAAAAAAACCAATATACTAATTATAAATTAAAAGTGAAATAAGCTGAAGTATATAAAATACAAATAAAGTATCTTGTATATGTTTTAGGCTTTCAATATATGGAGAAATATGATTGGGTTGATTTGGTTTCCAAGTTAGAAATAATTTTTTTAAGTTGTTTTTCTCCTTGAAGAAATAAACTGGAATGTTCACAAAACAAATTCGTGAAAGATAAGGCACCAAACCAAAAGCCAAACCAAGTAGATATCTTCACAGTAACAAGTTCTTATATCTTTAGTCATATTCTTTTCATTCTGAAATTATAACTCAATTTCTAACAATACATAAATTATATTAAGTGCTATCTAGTATAAAAGCCACATAAACTATATATTTAAAAGATAAAATTGCAATTAATATCTAAAATATTTCAAAATTTTATGCTTTTACATCATACTAAGAACATACATTTTCTACCACTATCACCTATAGCTATCCCACATTAGCACAGTCAATTGGATTTCCTGACCTTTACAGAATTTGAATATACTCCTGCTTAAAGAACTAATGCTATACAAAAATTTTTCCAAATTTTATTAACTCTACCTCTATTAAATTATTGAAAAAAATGAAAAAATAAAAAAATTTGTAAAAGTATTTTCAAAAAATGCTTATGAAAATGCTAGAACAAAAGTTACAAAAGTAGTAATATGTAATTAAATGACATATAACTATAAAGATTATTATCATATTATAGATATGTAATATATGATATAATTGTGCTATTAAAATAACAATTTTTTTTTAAATTCAGGTACAAAATATTTAGAAATACATAAGATATGAAATAAAAATAAATAAAATTTAATATATAGATGCAAAAACATGTAAATAAAATATTATAATGAGTTGTATAAAATTTTATTAAATTTATACTAAACTATTTATAATATATTTATTTTAATATAAAATTTTGTTTATTTTCCTACTTTATTTTTTTCCAATATTTTCATATGCATTATGTAAATATTATTGTTTACATTTTTGGAATATATTGAATGAGAACAAAAGTTGAATGACAGGTATGAGATATAATATAATAGGTGGGTCTCCCTTGTCTGGGCTTCAACCCTCCTCCCATAGCACACCATGTTGCTTCAATCAATACTTGAGTGCTGTTTCTGTGGTAGAGAGATATGAAAAGAGATGCAATTTTGCATCACTCTTGTAGTCACATGGTTGCTTATGTGATAGTAGAGACATTAACTCATGTTTGTTCTGAGTCAAATAGTTTGCTACAAGATACATTCACAGTGCAATTACCTAGACATACTGGATATCTCTTTAGAAGTATCTAGAAACATATTCACAACAATATATTGGATATATTTGTATCTAGATACAAAGTTGTTTAATAATTTAATTTCTCAAATTAAATTATCAACATATAATTTAAAAAATTCAATTATATGTTTATCTTATAATAATGAAAAAATAATGATAATGCCATTATTATATATGTTCTACTTATTGACAGTAAATATCTAATTTAATATTTGAACGTTAATATATAGTAACAATATTGATTTAATTGATTTTAGTACAAATATAATCATTTGAAAATCAATGAAATCAATAAAAAAAAGTCTTGATATATACAAAAACTATAATTTCATGAAATACCTCTTTAATCGCTTACGATCAATAAACTGTACATTTATAAACTCTATATTTTCTTTTAACAATAATCAAGTAAAAATGTCAGCTTGTAACAATATGATAAAATGTGGATTAATAAAATGAACCAAATATAATTTTTATCAATCAATTTTCTTAATTCCACAATGTCATTAAACTACTCAAGCACTAATAAATATTTAACTTATTGCTTGGAAACTGTGCTACATAATTTCACTGCGGTCTTAATGAAAATATCCGCAAAAATATGCATTAACAACATCAATCGACTATTAATCGTTAAATTGACCAATATTACAATTTCACTAAACAAAGTAACTCCACAATTGTCCAATGTAAAATTCAATACTTGCCAACTACGTTACATGATTTTAATGTTTTCCCCATGAAATCAGTAAAAAAGATGCAATAAAATCTAAAATAAGAGAATCAATTGAACATAATGTGCAAATTTACCAGTCCCACAGCATCATTAAACAAAACACCTTCCCAATCGCCATTACACCCCATGAGCTACCCACGGAAGCGCCGTTTTAACGAGCTCGCCGGAGATATTTCGAGAAAGCCAATTTCGGTGTCGTCTGATAAATACGAGCTCGTCTGCCACGGCGCACTTCCTTTCACATCAAAATTACTTTCGGACTGACCCGGAAGACGATGTCACCATGTGCGCGCGAGCATCCCTCGGTCGGGCGAGCCGCAGACTTTCGCCGCGCTCGGACACGTTCGGCTTCGTTCGTCTGCACTCGGTGGTGTTCGGCGCGGCTTCGGCGGTTTACGATTCGTGTCGCGTTCTCACGATGTGACGGCCGCGACGCGATGACCAAGTTCCTCGAGTTGCACCTGTGCTGTTGTTAATGCACAGTCACCTTCACCATGTTGGCGGTGGCGAATTGGCGACACGCTGATCTCAATCCGTGATCCACACGCCTATCGATCACTACTTCGCAATTCGTCCTCCCACATCGCGATCCGCCGACGGCCACTGCCCGACTATGTCGACGACCGTGCGGAATGAATCAAGATGGCCGACCGCAATGTTTATTTCCAATATGGCGGCGAGAAAGTTTAGGGTCTCTCAAAATGTTAAGTCTATATCACAGATCGAATATGGAAGGTAGACCAATCGGGACGAAGCGAGCTAAGATTGAGATAACCTGATTGGCCGAGCAACCTCCAATGAGCTTCATGAATTCTTAGACTGAGTTCTCATTTAGGCTGAGTTCCTACTGAGCGCGTCACGCGTCGCGTTGTTGTGCGTTACGAGTTAACCAATCAAATCGTTCCATTGGAACAAGTGCGTTCGTGCGTCATGCGCGCGTCATCCCAATTAGAGGATTTGATTGATTAACTCGTGACGCAGGCAGACGACGCGACGCGTGACGCGCTCAGTGGGAACTCAGCCTAAGAACCAATAATCGCTGATTACTCATTGAGCAATTGCTTTTTCCGCTAAACATTCCCATTAGTTTTTACTGTTAGATCCCTAAATCTAGATCAATTACATTGACGAATTGCTCAACTATTGTGCAACTGTTGAGTTTGCTGAACGCACCCAATCTCATTGTAAATGGGCCTTTACAATAGAAGTCGTAGAGTCGTAAGTCGTAGAAATTGACCAATCGCAATCGAGTATGAGATGAATAATCGATCGCGATTAGTCAATTTTTACGACTTACGATTCTATGATTTCTATTGGTTTACATCGTGCACTTGATATGCGTACTAAATAGTAACTTTCTATTAGATAATTTTAATATCGACAATGCATATCAACGGCGATGTATTCAATCAATACGTTTTGTTGATGAGTATTATACCAGTTTAATATACCGTTGTTTATATAAATCGTCGATATCAAGATTATCTAATAGAAAGTTACTATTTAGTACGCGTATCAAGTGTACGATGTAAACTAAGCCATTAGAGAATAAATATAGTGTAAATACATTTATATCATTAAAAAAATTATTTTTCAATTATTCTCAGAGAACTCTTTCTGCTAAATACTGCATGCGTTTCGAAATTGATAGAAGAAAAATATTGCTCATTTTATTTACCTGTTGGTGATATTTTTGTGAACATATAACACGATTGTCAATAGCATTTTCCCCAGTTTTTCCCTGCAGCTGTCATTTTGTAGTGTCTTTTTCGCTATTTTCCAAAAATATTAAATATTAAATACAATAATAAGTAGACAAATAAAACATGTGAGATAAAGCGTAGTATGCAGGGATAATGGAGTGGAGATAGTGTGATGTAAGAGAATTAAAGTGGTGAATTTTTTTGCGACACACTTCGTAATTTCTTGAAGAAAAAGATTGTACCAAGTAAATAATCTGAGTCGTTTCAATGTTTACCTAAAGTGGATGATTTTAACATCCATTAAGTCACGTTAAGCAGTGCAAATGGTAAGAATAATTAATCTTTCTGCATGTGTTTATGAATCTTATTATTAGCCATTTTCTCAGACTAATTAGTAATGCCTCCAAAGGAAGCTAAGTCATATTTATAGAAAGAATGCTTGTTTGCCATTTAGACTTTATTATGTGCACTTTATTAAACTTCAGGTTATGCTATGACAAAATTCGGCACTATAGGTTAAAGATAATTTGGAGTAGTCTTTTTTTCTTGAAAGTGATCTAAAGCTTTGCGGTAAATTTATTCTTTACTCTTTTACTTCGTATTATAAACACAAGTGCAAAATATATCATTTATTGCAATTTGCACCTTTTTTAGAGTAAATTTTGCATTTGTATTAATTAGTTTAAAGTTTAATATAAAATGATAAGAGTAACAAGTAACTGTAGATGAAACTATATTTAATGTGAATTAAGGGCTAAAAAGTTATAATTTTGCAGGCTGAACATGTAAAGAAAGCTGATTTATTCACTGCTGTCAAACATTTAGCAGAAAGTGAGGTTGAATTGATAAAAGTAATTGAAAACTCTAGCAAGTCTCAAAGAACTGCTGAAAATATGCCTACAAATGCAAAAAAAATGAAGAAGCCTGGGAAGTCAGGAAATGTAATTATTATTCACGATTTTTACAATATTGTACTATTTTATATACAATATATTTTTTTGTCACATTATATTTAATTAATTTATTATTTTTGTCATATTATATTTAATTAATTTACATAAAAGTGTATGTATTTCTTTTGTTAATATTGCATCCTAATATTTTGTTATTTTTTATACTGCATATGATTTAAAATTATTAATATTTCTAAGTATATAATTAAGATTTATGTCTATAATTTTCTACTAATAATCCTACTGTTTTTGATAGGTCCGTCCATCAGCTGCATTATTGGCTGCCAAACGAGAGGCAGCGCAGCGACAGCTTTTGCTAGCAAAGAAGCCAAATAACAATTTCGTACGAGATATATACCAGAAAGCCATTGATGCATATGAGACAGTGCGCAAGGACACTGGCCTTGTATTTGATCAAAGTATGGCAGAGCATGAATGCTTTTGGGATCCAGATTATCCAGAATGTCCAGCAAGATTTACAAGAGTCTTACAAAGATGTGAAGAGTTAGGTTTGGTGCAACGGTGCAAACTCATCAAAGCAAGATTAGCAACAGAGAGTGAAATCTTGATGAAACATAATCAGAAACATATTGATATCCTGAAAGCTACAGATGGCTGTACAGATTCTGAGAACTTGGAACTATTGTCATCCAAGTATGATTGTGTCTATATTCATCCAGTATGTATAAAAATTTATAATTTAAATTTTAGTAATAAATTATATAATAAATAAGTTTCTATGTATTTTGTTCTAGCTTATAAATTCAATTTTTATTTTCAGTCCACATATAGATTGTCTTTACTGGCAACAGGCTCAACGATTAATCTGGTAGAAAGTATCTGTAAGGGCAAGATACAAAATGGTATGGCTATTATCAGGTAAGCTGGAAATATTTAAAGATTTTTACGATATGTATATATTTTTTATGTTTTGTTCTACCCCTTTATTGATATAATTACGTCAAAATTTTATGTATTTTTATTTTACTAAAAATCTTAAATATTTTATACAATTATATTAATTAAATATTTGGTTATATTTTGAATTAATAACACATACATTGATAATATTACATGTTGTAATATAATATTATGTTGAATATTACGAATGTTTTCAGACCACCAGGCCATCATGCGATGAAATCAGAGTATTGTGGTTACTGCTTCTTCAACAATGTAGCACTTGCAGCAGAAAAAGCTCTAGCTTCTAACTGGGCGAATAGAATTTTAATTGTCGATTGGGATGTTCATCATGGACAGGCAACACAACAAATGTTTTACAATGATCCGCGGTACATATCTTTTTTCATTTTTTTTTCAGATCTTTTGTCACGTTAAATTAACATTAAGTAATTCTTATAATAATGTATTGCAATTTTAAAAATGCTTTCAATCCTTTTACAGTGTAGTTTATTTTTCAATACATCGTTATGAATATGGTGAATTTTGGCCTAACTTAAGGGAATCGGACTTTCATAACGTCGGAGAAGACCTTGGAGAGGGTTACAACTTTAATATACCTCTAAATAAAACTGGAATGACTAATGCTGATTACATTGCAATTTTTCAACAAGTTTTATTGCCAATGGCTTATGAAGTATGTAATCTAATATTATTATTTAGTGTTAATGAAAAATTATGTATTACATTCTAATTTTTTTGTTAATATTTCTTTTAATTTTACAACTGATGTAATTTTATGTTTAATCATCGAAAGCTTTTAATGTTTATGGAAGTATTAAAACTATTATAGTTTCAACCGGATCTGGTAATAGTGTCAGCTGGTTACGACGCTGCTCTCGGCTGTCCAGAGGTAAATTTATGCATTTTTTTAATTATTCTTATCTTTTTCTTCCCAGTTTTGTCCAGACCTGGTTATTATTTCCGCTGGTTTTGATTCCGCAATTGGCGATGAAAAGGTTAAAATATTTTATTCTTTTTATTTGTACGCGTGTTTGTGTTAATTCTTACATATTTATGCTATTATGCTTGCTATATAATTGTACGTATTTTTTTATGAACAAGATAAAGTGTTGAAGAAAATGTTTATTATGATTACTCTAAGGTTACTTATCTCTTAATTTCCTTTTAATATTGATATAATATGAGATGTTATTTGCTGTTTATTATATATATTTTTTGATAAAATTATATATATTTTTTTATAAAATTAATAAAACATAATTATTGAGTTATATATAGTCAAGCAATCATTATATAATAATATAATACTATTATAATACTATTATAAGGAGAAATTAATTTATTGTACACTAATATAGGGTGAGATGCTAGTGACTCCTGCATGTTATTCACACTTACTTTCATCATTATTAAGTCTGGCAGTTGGAAAAGTCGCCGTCATCCTAGAGGTATGCAAAAAAAATATATTCTGTATTTTTTTTATCACTTTTCACTTTCTAAATTTTTTATCACTTTTGAAATGTACGTTTTTATCATTAATTATATGCATGATTAAAATATTTATTTTAGGGTGGTTATTGCTTGAAATCTTTAGCTGAAGGTGCAGCACTAACTTTAAGAACTTTACTGGGCGATCCATGTCCCATTTTACAAACACTTGATTTACCTTCATTGAGGTAAGTGATACTAGAATTTCACTTTGTTGTATTTAACTTTTACACAGTAATTTATATCTTTGTAAAATTTCGTTTTGTTTCAGTATACGTGACACTATTTTAAACGTAATTTACGCACATCGACAATATTGGAAGTGTTATCAATACCAAGATGCACACAGTATGAGTACTGTAACTTTCAACAAAGAGGAGATTGCTAATCAACATATAGTTATAGTTACATACAAGTAAGAACTATCATGTATGATTAATATAGTGAATTCTATAATCTATAATATAATCGATGAAGATAATTTAAAGAAATTAATGTTGTGCAGGGGAAGTCAGATTAAACCAGAAAAATATGAAACTCGAAATTGCTATCCTAAACAAAACAAAGAAATTTTCGAAGCTATGGATAAAAAACTGAACGAATTAATACAATGTGAGTTGTTTAGTCTGAAAAAAAATCAGGAAGAAAGATTTTAATATATGTTAATTTTAATATATATTCGTATTAATAAATTCGTATTAATAATAAATATTTTATATTATTAAGTGATTTCTCTTTACATTTTTTTAAAGAAATTTATTATTATTTAGACGTTATTATCAAACAGTGTAATTTATAAACATTCTTGTTGTATTAAAATCCAGCCTTTTTACAGTTACAAATTTACACAAAGCACCACATAAGATATGCATCGTTTATGATGAGAGAATGCAAAAGCATTGCAATATTTCTGATAATTCTCATCCAGAAAAGCCAACTCGTATCTCTAGCATCTATAAGAATCATGAAGAACATGGTTTGCTAGAACGATGCTATTTATTACATGTAAGATGATAATCATTTGATTTAATAAATTGCATGGATTTAATTTTTCATCTAATATTTAACATGAAATATATAAAAATAAAATATATTTTACAATTTCTTTTACAGGGAAGAAGTGCGACAATGGAAGAATTATCTCTAGTTCATTCAAAAGATTACATCGACAGTGTCAAGAGCACGATGTCATTAAAACTACAAGAATTGGATGAGAAAGCCGCCGACTATAGTTCCGTTTATCTTCATAACGAAACATGGTCAAATGCCTGTATATCTGCTGGGTCCCTTTTGCAAGTAGTGGACGCGGTTTTGAACGGGGAGTGTCAATCCGGAGTAGCTATCGTAAGGCCACCAGGACACCATGCTGAGGAAGATGCTGCATGTGGTTTCTGCATCTTTAACAACGTGGCTGTCGCTGCAACATATGCTGTACAATTTCATCATGTAAAGAAGTACGACATTGTGATTGTTTAGATCAATCGCACTTTAATTTATATATTTTTTATACAATTTCAAATTCTTTACATAATTTTATTTATAAATATACAGAGTACTGATAATCGATTGGGATGTTCATCATGGGAATGGAACTCAATCTATTTTCGAAGAAGATCCGAGAGTTCTCTATATATCTGTTCATCGTTACGATAACGGAAGTTTCTTTCCAAATTCCAAGTCTGCTAATTATACGAACGTCGGTTTGAATGCAGGCGAAGGTTTCAATGTAAATGTACCATGGAACAAGGTAAGTAAATTAGCTGTTACAAAATACATAATCGTGACTTGTGATGCCAAAAATAACACATACAGAACCTATTTGTTTCATAGATTAATAGTTTTACTTATAACATTGTTTTAATATTTTACAACTAAAATCATTGTTGTATTCTTTTTTCTTTATTACATTTGTAGAAAGGAATGGGAGATGCCGAATATATAGCAGCATTTCAACAAGCTGTAATGCCTATTGCTTATCAATTTAACCCAGAACTGGTTCTGGTCTCTGCTGGGTTCGATGCTTGTATAGGTGATCCTTTAGGAGGTAATGTACCTTGACATTAAATTAATTATCTCATATATAAGAGAAAGTATAAAAGAAAGAATTTATATATATTTTATATGTAATAATTTTATAATATACATATTTTTAGTGAAACTGTTGGACTTTTTGAAAAATCTTTAAACTGATACTTTCTTTCTCTCATCAGGTTGCCACACAAGTCCAGAACTCTATGGTCATTTAACTCACTGGCTCTCATCCTTGGCCAACGGTCGCGTAATTCTCAGCCTCGAAGGAGGCTATAATATCAACTCTATCTCTCATGCGATGACTATGTGTTCCAAAGCCCTCTTAGGCGATCCCTTGCCAATGCTGGAACCTAACCAGATACCCTGTACCAGCGCAATCAATTCCATTAACAACGTTTTAAAAACTCATAAGAAATTCTGGCCCAATTTGCAATATGGAATGTCCTTGCCGAAGGAAAAGCTCCTTCCTAAACTCAAAATGATTTCTAAGAGAGAATCCTCTAAGAGAGATAAGAGACTCGAAGAACGTGGGAAGAACGTGGAAAAACCGAAACAGACAGAATCAAAGATCGCCTTAGAGGGAATCGAGAGT
The DNA here is from genome assembly GCF_010583005.1 of Odontomachus brunneus. Lineage (NCBI taxonomy): Eukaryota > Metazoa > Arthropoda > Insecta > Hymenoptera > Formicidae > Odontomachus > Odontomachus brunneus. The sequence continues at coordinate 2,490,296 of NW_022639460.1, read as the reverse complement.
GAAAAACTAGAACTGAGTCTGGCAATCGACAAGAATTGCCTGAATCTTGTGACGGACGAAGAAATTCTAAAGCTGAGAAACGAAGTGGAGAATATTAAAATTAAGAATTCTAAAATGGATATGATGAAAAGTGATTTTGAAGAAGCAAAAAGAAACATTGATTTAAACAAGAACGAAGCGAAAAATCTGGATGGTAATTATCATCAAACTCACCGTTAAATTAGTTTTTGTAAGAAGCAACACACACACACATACACACACACACACACACATTATATATATATATATATATATATATATATATATATATATTTATTATATATGTGTGAACATAATTGCTATAATGAATTAGAATAAGTTACTGAACATTTGATGTTCAGTTTCGCAGAGTATACAACAATGTATAAATGAAACGAACCAATCGAAAGACAACCAGCAAGGGAGTTCTGGCATACGTGACGACTATGATGACGAAGGAGGAGCAGCGATGCGACGTGAAACGCAGGCTACGAATCTTCTGGATTATCTTTCTGATCATCTTCAGGTGTGCAACTTTTACATATTTTATCGTGTAGGATATTTACTTGTTGTATAAATCGGTTCTTTTTTTAAACATATTAAATGTTGTGCATGTTTTAAGTAAAAAAAAAAAGAAAAATGATCACACTCACTATATAGGCTTTGACCGCGGGAGAAATGTTTGCGGTGGTACCTCTGCGAGACTGTCCACATCTGTTTGCGGTTAACGAGGTTCCTCCAAGTGGCATCAATGTAACTCTACCTTGTATGGAATGTACCAGCACCGCAGAAAATTGGATCTGCCTGCAATGTTACACTGTACACTGTGCTCGCAACGTTAATCAGCACGCTGTGCAGCACGCAGAAGAGTGTGAACACCCTATCGCGCTCAGTTTCAGCGATATCTCCGTTTGGTGTTACGGTTGTGAAGCATACATTGATAATCCCGTGAGTATGTCTGTAAAGAAAAGAAATTACAATTTGTTATTTCCTAAGTAAAAGTAATAAAAACAAACAATTTACTGTGTTCTTAGCGATTATATGCAGCAAGGAATGCAGCTCATCAAAGCAAATTTAACGAAGTACTTCCCTGGACTTACAGCGAAAGTAGCGCACACGCGTTGTAATTGATTTGAACGATAGAAGCATCTTCTTCAGATTTCGCAAGTAAAAATTTGAAAATGAAAATTATTTGATAAACAATCTAAACCTATAACATAGTAATCAGTTATATAAGATGTTATACTTGCTTTAATTTAATTAAACTCTAATTACAGTTTTTATTAAACAATTATTAATATATATTTTTATACTTTCTGGTAAAATAAATTATAAATTTGCAGGTGAAAATTAAATTCAGCAAATTTTAATCGCTAATTATTGATTAAAGAAAATAAGATTGTATTCTATAAAGATTCACTTATATTTTATGTAACAGCCAAATTAGTATAATTGTAAATAAAAATCACAAAATATAAATTCACAACATATGGAATAATAGATAAAATTTTAAGTGAAGATGCAATTATATAAAAGCAAGATTTTTATGGATACAAAAACGATGATTTCTTTTTCAAAATAAAACTCTGTTTAGAGTACCGAAACTGCTATAAATAATCAAATTACAAAAATGTTAATAATATACTAAAATAATTTATTATTTCTTCTAGAAAAATACTAGCTATATTATACACTAAAAATACCTCATAATGACTGACCTGTAGAAATATACAAAGTGTCTGGAAAGTTTAGGTTTCAGGAGTTCAGTAAAATAATTTTTAAAAATTATAAGAAAGATAATTTTATCTTTCCTTGTTTCCTTCATAAATAATTGAATTATTTACCTCACTAACTAATAATATTTTCTCTTCACTGAAATTCTTCCAGCACACTATTATATTTTTCTATGTAGGATAATAAATATAATAAAAAATATATATATATTGTTTTAACATAACATTATATTATCTTTTATTACTTTTAAAGTACTTTATAACAATCACAGCATTGCGCTTCTCCTAGTATACGAATTAATGGTCTATTTATACCTATGTAATTTAATTAATGAAAACTTATTCCTCCAAATTACTTTAAGAAAATTCACTCTTTTGAATTAATTGAGGAAAAAATAGATCCCACAGAGAGAGAGAGAGAAGAGAATATTATTATTTTAATAAATTATATTGATAAAGATTACTTCTAGTCGGAACTCTAAGTGAATAATCCTATAAAATATAAAAACAAGAAATATTTTATACTTGTATTATTATATTAATTAATTTCCCATAATTTACCAAATCCTTATTTTATTTAAAATTTGTTTCTAATATTTCCTTCATATGATATCCTGCTTGTCAATGTCATATGAATAACAAATGTATCAACAAATTACTAATTTAACACCTCATTAAGAGTTTAAATACATTTGATAATAATATCGCGATTGATCAATATACCAATTTTTAATTTTTGTTTAAAACAATATTTTAATCCCGATATTAATTTTACATCTGAGATATTTGACATTTTTAGTTTTGTTTTCTCATAACATATTATGATATTATGTGCTTATTACAATACTTATCGAAGTAGTTTTCGTAAAAAATTATGAAAACTGTGTCCCAATAAGTTTTGTAACAGTGCTTCTCTTTTTCTTAAACTAAATTGCACACTTGCCGTCATATTTTTTATAAATCTTATAACAAGCCAATGAATCGTTTCAAGCTCTTTCTCTTCGTATATTGACTAGTTCTTTATAAAATTATTATTATAAGAGAAATGCAGATATTTACAAATTTCACTATTAGCTATTTTTCTCCTACTTTTTTATTTTACCACGTCTATTTTGCTTCGAGGGGTATTCGATCTTTAGCAACAACAATTTAAATTGTCCAACGTACTCATAAATATCTTTCGCGACCTCTACACAATTGCTAGAAATGCTATCAGTCTGCAGAAATGAATTAAACTGCAAACTAAATAAGTTCTGTAGGCTCTCGAGCGAATGCAACGACGGCATTCTCTCCACGGAGACATGAGGATAAAAAGTCTTGACTATGCGAAAATCAAATAGATGCGATCTGTTGTGCGATAATTCCGTGAACTCGGTTAACGCGGAAGCCGGTAACGCATAGTATAACCTGTAGGGGATTTTCTTGATAGTAAATGTTCTCTCGCAGTCACGAATTTTCTTGGCGATGTCGTCCAACACTTGCGGTAACGGCTTGGAGCCTTGCTCGTATAGATAAAAGTCCTGGACAAGCTTGTATTTGCGTTTGTTGACGCTGTCATGATAGACGCGATGAGTGTTGCGCAAATGCAACAACGCTGTGGGCATTGGGTAGCTGTACGACGTGTATAGATGCAGATGCACCAAGTCTGGCTTAGCCTTCAACTCAGCCGCGACATGAGACGTCAAAGGGACGATGCCGCCCTGATGCGCGAAACCGTAGAACAGTGTCAACCAAAAATTGCTGATATACCAGAACATCAACTTTCTGGATTTGCTAGCATGCCTCTTCGACGAGGTGGGATTGCGAGGCTTGCTGTTGTTAGCATTCTCATCGTTGTTAAATCTTGAAACAATGTCCTGATTGGGAACTTGACTCAGTTCGGGTGCGTAGAGAAACACCAGCGGGAAAAGCACTGGGATTATGAAACGAGGCTCTTGATGGGGAAAGAGAGACAGTATAGTGATCGGAGTAATTAATGTGCACATCATCAGGCCTACGATACTTTGCAAACGTGGCAGTTGCAGCCAATGTGCCCTCATTACACTGAAAAAAAAAATTCTTTTGTTAAATGTACTTATACAAAGAATATAATTTTATTAAATAATTAAATTTACTTAGTTTAACTCAAATTTAAGAAAACTATTTTAATTTTTTACTTCAGATTTTTTTCATAAAAAACTGACCTCTGGAATATTTTCATCTTCAATTTCTGAATCTGTAATTAATTTAAAACGATTTGGTTTCTTTTATAGATTATGTGACTCACCTGTATACCATTTTTGCAACTCTTAACAGTGCAATAACTCCTAGGATACTGAATAATAATGTAACGTTCACCAGAATATGCAAGTACCAAGGATGTAGACCATGTGTCGCAAGATTCTTCGTTTCCATGTTATATCTCAAGAAATTAAATGGCGTCACCACGAAATTATTAATTCCAATCTCCAATTTAAGTATCTCTCCTAATGTTAAGTATGCGAAATAGGAGCTATCGACTAGAATGAAGAACAATACGGTCGGCAGTCCGCAGCAAATGAGACAGAATATCCTGATGTGAAAGTCTATGAAGCTGACGCTTCTTGAACCTAAACCTCTTTGCAGCCAGAAAAAAATAGGTATAACAGCAAATGCAATAAAGGTCGGTCTATTAAATATCCCTATTATCGTTATCGTCGCCACTATGAAACAATGCTTAAGCGAATGTGAGGGTAGCAAAGCCATAAGCTTGTAATATTTGAGTCGCTCCACTCCAGGCTTCGCCTCGCTGTGTTTCTTAGAAATGTAATTACTGTAGAATACCACCTGGAATAACAAACAATTGATAAGCAAGAGTTTTTGAAGTATTCTTTCTTTAGGTGGAATTAAACACACCTCTTCTGAAATCGCTATACATTGGGAAGTGAAGTACAGCAGAGCAGCAGACATCACAATTTCAACAGAGTTGGAGAGAGTGCGAGTTGCATATGTCAGCATAATGTAAGAGCTGGCATAAGTGATGAGTCTCACTCTGTAGTTCTGCCCATAAATGCAGCAGATTTTGTACAGAAAGTAATCCGATAGAAATGAGAGCATGCACATGAAGATACGTGGGAAAAGTACATAGAAGTACGGGGTCCTCAGTGATAAACCAAAGAAATAAAATAAGTAAGGGGACAGTCTCGTGAGGAATGCATAGGGTAGACCAACGATGATCTGTGGAATGAGTGGAGTACGGATTGGAAATGTGGCATTAAACTCCCAGGGCTTGTAGACATCAATATCAAAGTGGTTCCCTGCAATAAAAAACAGCAACATTTTAGAAAAGAGAAACAGCAGAAAGAATCAATGATCATACCAGAGATAACTTCAATGGATTGAAAGAATTCATCAGGATGAATATAGCCAGTCTGTGGAACAAAAGTAAGCACTATCCTCAGTATAGCCAAAATCCAATAGAGGCCAATCTTACGCTTTACAGGTGTCACGGGTAGATAGTCTTCGATGGACTTGCGATACTCAGTCTTGTGCTATCAATAAATAAAAAATTAAAATGAAGGTATAAAAGTATAGAACATATATATGAGAAGAAATCATTTATTATTTGATTCTGTGATAGATTATATGTTTATTTAGTTATACTAGTTTAAGAATTTTATTATATTTTTTGGATATCCTTTAATTATACTTAGATCACTCGTTTAAACAACTTATTTAATTATTTAACTTATTGAATTAGCAAGATTTAAAGTAAGGAATATACATAAGTGTATATGTAAAGTGTGTATATGTACTTAATATACACGCAACACGTCTTATATACAAATTATATAAGATATTAATGTTTAAAAAATATAGATAGAAATTACCTCCAACATGTTCCTCGCAAAATTAATTTTTATAACAACTTCAATGATGCCTTTCTTCGTTCTTTTCTTTTTTATGTTAATGCAATGATTGAACAATAGAGATATATATTTATTAGATACAAATTTAAATTGTAATGTTTTTTTACGAAACGTTACTTATATTGGCTCAAGCGGGGGATTGTATAATTAAAAACGATAACTTTCTTTTCTTTTTCTTATGAATTGATCCAGAGCATACGATAACCTCAATGACAGCATAATGGAGGATTCATACTACTAGAATTTCTAGCTAGCAACATTTTTGTCTCCAGAAAACCAATTCTGCTATTGGATATCGGATGTTATAGGCAAAGGGTGCTTTCCAGTTGCGTACAATGTGTTACACAAAACCAGTTTATTGGTTGCATATTATATTACAAGATGTTTTAGGGTGCTTTCCAATTGCTTAACACATCTTGACCACACGTACACAAAACCAGTTTATTGATCACATATTATCTAAAACATCTTGTAAGATAATATGCAACCAATAAACTTGTTTTGTGTAACACAGTGTACGCAACTGGAAAGCATCCTTAGATAATATGTGACTAATAAACTGGTTTTGTGTACGTGTGTGTCAAGATGTGTTAAACAATTGAAAAGCACCCAATGTGAATCCTCCATAATGACTGATTGCAATGACGTAATATGTAGACCGGTATTCATAGGCTGTGTTCCGAAATTCACTGCCAGTACTGAAATTCTATAATAAATTCACTGCCAGTACTGAAATTCTATTATATACGTAACATAAACTATAGATATTCTGGCAGTGCATTTCGGAACGCAGCCATAGTCAGATCTTGGCTGCGTTCCGAAATTCACTGCCAGTACTAAAATCCTATAATATATGTAACATGAACTATAGATTTTCAGTACTGGCAGTGCATTTCGGAACGCAGCCATAGTCAGATCTTGGCTGCGTTCCGAAATTCACTGCCAGTACTAAAATCCTATAATATATGTAACATGAACTATAGATTTTCAGTACTGGCAGTGCATTTCGGAACGCAGCCATAGTCAGATCTTGGCTGCGTTCCGAAATTCACTGCCAGTACTAAAATCCTATAATATATGTAACATGAACTATAGATTTTCAGTACTGGCAGTGCATTTCGGAACGCAGCCATAGTCAGATCTTGGCTGCGTTCCGAAATTCACTGCCAGTACTAAAATCCTATAATATATGTAACATGAACTATAGATTTTCAGTACTGGCAGTGCATTTCGGAACGCAGCCATAGTCAGATCTTGGCTGCGTTCCGAAATTCACTGCCAGTACTAAAATCCTATAATATATGTAACATGAACTATAGATTTTCAGTACTGGCAGTGCATTTCGGAACGCAGCCTATATTTAAGATCATCTTAAGTATTAAATATTAAATATAGGCCGGTATTCATAGTCGAATCTTATTTCAAGACCGTCTTAAGTAATGTCTTAAGATGCAAATACGGCTCTGTGATTGGTTCATGACATTTTAAGACAGTACTTAAGATGATCTTAAATATAAAGATCGGACTATGAATACCGACCATAATTCATATCTTATATTTAAGTCATCTTAAGTACTATCTTAAGATGTCATAAACCAATCTAAAGCCGGTATTCATAGTCAGATCTTATATTTAAAACCGTCTTAAGTTTATCTTCAGATAATGAACGGATTATTTCATTGGTTACGGAGTATCTGAAGATGAACTTAAGACAGTCTTAAAAATAAGACCCGACTATGAATACCGGCCATAGAGCCGTATTCGCATCTTTAGGGCTATCGCACACAAATTGACATAACTGCATATGCATAGCATAAGATCGTATGGACCAATGAGCATCGAGTATTAAGTCGCCATATTGGTGTTCGATGCTTAATATTCGATGCTCATTGGTCCATACGATCTTATGCTATGCATATGCAGTTATGTCAATTTGTGTGCGATAGCCCTAAGACATTACTTAAGACGGTCTTGAAATAAGATTCGACTATGAATACCGGCCATAGATCAAGCATTCTATCTGCAAAGTAAAGCCGGAAGTTAATAGTTTAAAACAGAGTGAGAAAGTTGATTTGTCCCTAATGCTTTCTCACTCTATACTATTGACTATCAAGAAGTAAGACTCATTTAATACTGCAAATACTCGACATGGGCTTGGTTTACATCGTTCTGTGTGCAGGAGCCATTAGTATACACCGGTTGCTTTTCAACAAGAGACACAAGTCGACACAAGTCGACACAAGTATCATCCTATCTTTGTTACTCACTAATAGCATGTTCGACTGGCTCTGGGTTAACCCACTCTGGGTTATTCAGCCTACGTTTATTGGTCGAACAAATACTTATAAACTTTATGATTGGCTAGAGCTTATGACGTCATTAATCGCTCTCGGAGCGATTAACCCAGGGCCAATCAAACATGCTATAAATGTGGAATAAAGATAGAATGATATTTGTGTCAACTTGTGTCTCTTGTTGGAAAGCAACTACTGCTTGCACTAGTGCTGCTAGTGTAGAGGAAAAAACAGACTTTTGAACGCAGTCATTATAACAGTTTCTAGTAAAAAATACTAAGGCTGAATTCCCACTGAGCGCGTCGCGTCGTCTGCCTGCGTCACGAGTTAACCAATCAAATCGTTCCATTGCGTCGTGCGTCGCGTGCGCGTCATCCCAATTAGAAGATTTGATTGGTTAACTTGTGACGCAGGCAGACGACGCGATGCGTGACGCGCTTAGTGGAACTCAGCTTTACACAAAGCTATTTTATTGGCTATCTATTATCTCAGAAAATAAGATATCGTGTGTATCTTAGATAAAATATTTCAGATAATGTGTAGCCAATAAAATGACTTTATATTCCTTGCTGGAAAATATTTATGTCTCTCTTTACTAATCTTATGCCTATATTTATAGTCAGGCCTTATATTTAAGAAATACGAGCATTAAGAAATTGAAATTTATAGCGTCTTTTCTCATACAATCTATAACAGCGATTGGCAATTCTGCTCGCTATTGATTCGGGACACGTCACATGATGGACGCTGCAGTCAGGGGGTAATAACTCCCGTCTGGTAAGTGGCACTACCTACACCTACCGCCCTCTGAGATTGTCTCCGGAAGTGACCGAACTAAACGGGTGACGTCACGCGGAGTGGGGATGCGCGCCAATGGAAGTATGAATGGCACGCACAGCAGCATTATAGAGAGCAATAGCAAACAACTTATGCACGTATGGCACGTATACAGTTGTGTATGAGTGATATGTGTGGATGTGTGTGTATGTGTTGTATGCTATTGTATAGGTATTGTAGTTGCTACTTCTACGATTTAGCTAATTGTTTTAGTACTATTACTACACTATTACTACTCTACAATGATTAGTAATAAGATAATATATATATTTATTGCTTTATATTAGTGCTCGCTGTTGCCCGCTATTGCTCGCTGTTGCTCGCAGTTGCTCGTTATTGCTCGTTAAAACGTTTCAAGAACGTCTGCCTATGCATGCCAGTTCATATTCATTGACGCGTATCCCCACTTCGCATGACGTCACCCGTTTAGTTCGCCCACATCCGGAGACAATTTCAGAGGACGCCACTAAAAACGGAATCCAATTTTTACAAGAGCGAGTTTGTATCCCCTGGCTGCAGTTCGCGTACAACCCGCCCGCGAATTGTTTACAGTGTTCGTAATGTTTTTGTTGGGTTTTCTTAAATCACATTCGGTTCTTGTGTAAGCTTAGAAACGTGTGAATCGTGCCGTGCTGTGCGAAAGATCGCGTCGGGCAATTCCCGAGGGTACTTTTGGTGTGAAGTGTGTCAGTGAAAGGACGAAGGGTGTCACGTAAGTGTGTGCCGAGCCCTCGGGAGGACTCGTCAGAAAATCGCAAGGACTTTCATGGGAAAAGAGAGAGAGAGAGAGCGCCAGAAATAAAGAAAAAATATAAATAGCAACGAAAAATATTATTCAATATTTTGTGGCTATTGCTTCTCGACGAACTTCTCTAGTTAACCGAAAAAACGCGACAAAAAAGAAAATAATAAAAAGGCAAAGCCAGTTATAACAAAATCCATCGACGAACTGTTAGCATGTTTAGGGAAACGAAAGAGAAACATGGTCCCGGTGTAAAGGGAACAAGTCTATCGGTTGTAACTGACCTCTGCTCTCGCAGAAGAAGTGCGTAGAGGTTAAGTAACAAGGACCCGTGACGCGGTCTACAGTCCAAAAAGCTTCTCCGTGCTTTCAGAGACTTCGTATGTGTTACTATCGCCAAATAATCTCTCGTGGACTGATTTCGTAAAGCCTGTTAAGTTCGTTATCCTGGCGAAACCGTTGGTTGCGCTGGGTTTAGCCCAGCGCTCGAGCCGTCACGCAATGTGTCCCTCCTGTTGATTTGTGTTAGATGTAAGAGAGCAAAAAAAAATGAGAGAGAGAAGCAGCTCCGAGAGCTGAAAGCCAAGGCGCCAGGGCGCGTCACGTAGGGGCTTTAATTGAAAGTTCTCGGGACAGTCATGGACCTTACGCTCGACTCGGAATCCCCGAACTATCCTTGCCATAAACTATCTAGTCCCTTGCTACCGCGCTGTTATCGTGTAAAATGTACGAGAAATGCTATGACACGTCGTGCCTCCGGGTGCAGTATTCCTGCGCGGCCGCAGGCGGCGCGGGTAATAACTGCCATTCTCTGTTTTCTTTGCGTTACAGGCAAACGCCTGATCTGCACGAGACGAGCGGTCCAGACGACTGATAATGGGCAGCAACACCGACGGGGACAATGCAAACGTCAGCGGTGGCGAAAACGACATCGGCGACGAACTGAAAATCGGCGCGGACGAGACGTACGACACGCGCAGCGAGGTCTCTTCGAGCAGCTCCAACTCGGACTCCTCTCATCCCACCATCAGCACGGTCTCGAGTACGTCCTCGCGGGGCGACAACAAGCGCAGCAAGAGAAGCAGGGGCAAGAGAGCGAGATCCAGAGACACGAAGTCGTCTAGTCCAGAGCCAAAACGAGCAAGATCCAAGGAGAGCAAAGGCACAACCAAGAGTTACGATTACACCACCAAGTTGAATTACTTGTTTAGAGATGCAAGGTTTGATGTGAATAGTGAATATTTCATTTTACCGTACACAAGATGTCCAATGAATCATAGTGGAAGCAGCGATGAGATTATATTTTGTGATAAACACTTTGTGATAAAATTGCGAAATATTTATATCTATCAAAAATCTAAAATTTTTCAATCTGAAAATATTGCTATTCTTTGTCAGGTACTAATTTCATTATAAAACTCTAATTTTTATAAAACATTGATTATGTTTGTTTTATTGTTGTTTCACGTGATTACTATATACAAGTAGCAATTACATCCCTTTTGTATTGATAATAAAATCTTGTATAAATATTAAATTCAATTGTATTCAGTTTCATCGCTGTATATTGATGTATGTAACATGTATGTTTGAGTAAACAAAGATTGCTTATATTTAGTAATAATTATAAAATTACGATATTATCTATATTTCATGTGATATAAACATGTGAATTATAAACATAGCCATCTATTTAATGGTCGTTTAGATTCGGAGTAAAAATATTCTCAGTCTCCCTGTATACTAGATTTTTTATCATCAAGTCCAACAACGCGGAGAATGTAACATTGTCGAAGGCCAAGGGTGTATGGAGTACATTGCCTCAGAATGAAGCAAATCTGAACCAAGCCTACAGGGAATCACGAAATGTTTTGCTGATATTTTCTGTGAAGGAATCGGGGAAGTTTGCCGGCTTCGCGAGACTTAGCACAGAGTCGAGAAGAGACGGTGCCCCGATCTCTTGGGTATGTGCACAATACATATCTTTAGATTTAAAGGAATTCTATCAAATCATTTCATTAATTCTATTATCCTATTATTTCCGCTAACTATTAGAATTCTACTGATTGTCCTGATCTATTTATTCTTCATTTTCTGGGAAAATAAACAAAAACTTTGTTATTATCAATATTTTAAATGAATTTCTATGTTACTAATATTATAAAAGTAAGGACTATGCGAGCTGTAACTCAGACATAGGTGCGTAATACTGTGTATTTCTTACACAATATTTTGAATTGTATAAAAGAAGAGGTAGTACGATTGAATGTCTTTCAGGTTTTGCCTCCCGGCTTATCTGCAAAGGCCCTAGGCGGTGTGTTTAAAGTTGACTGGATCTGCAGGAAAGAATTACCATTTACAGCCACGTTGCATTTGTACAATCCTTGGAATGATGGTAAGCAAGTCAAGATCGGTCGCGATGGCCAAGAAATCGAACCCAGAGTCGCCGAGGAATTGTGCAGATTATTTCCGGAAGATGAAGGTAATCGGATTATTTCAGATAAGATTCTAGGATTAAAAACCTATGAGTTCGGTGTGAAATTTAATTGTTTGAAAATTTAATTGTCTAAAATGAGGTCTTTAGAAAATTTTGTAATACACCTCATTTTCTCAGATCCTTATTTTAATTCTTATTTTCGAACAATCAACTAGTAAAATAACAGACAAGGTAGGTAAACATCGACAACATGGGTCGGAAAAATTTTACAGGAATCGAAATGACGCCTATTCTGCGAAAATCCAAGGAAGCGAGCAAACACGTGACAAAGTCGTCGCGTTATCGTGATAACAAACCTATAAGATTTTTTCGAAGAGGCGGTGGCAGAAGCCGCCGATTATTTTTAACTTCGAGGTCACGTTTAGCTTCACTGGCTAGAAGTTCCCATGGAATAGCAGGGGATCACAGAAGTTCTAGGGATCATCCTCATCGGTACACGCCATGGTTTAGTCGAGGAGATTCCCCTTACACGAAGTACGATTTTAATCTAATAAGTATATAGAAAATATATTAGATCAATCACACATTCTTCAACTGGTAATTTATAATAAATTTTTTACAATTACAATTTGTAATAATTTTTTAGAAGTTATGGAACAGAAAATATATTGCAAATATATTCTTTAATTATCGATTTCTTTAGGTAATGTCAATTTGTAATAAACTTTCTAGAGGCTATGGAACTGGTCTTGGTGTTGCTGCGGTTGCGGAAGCTTATGTAGCAGATTACATGCGTACCATGCAACATCAGTTGCCTCCATTGCCTCCTTATGGTGCTCCACACCCATATGATACTTTGCCACCACCTCCCCCACCTCCAAGGTATGAAATTACTTATTGAAATTATTTATTGATTATTTTTGTATATGTTTTCTGGATATTTCACCACGAGGCAACTGCATTACGTACTTCAAATGAAATAAATTTACTTAGCTGTGAAATAGAAAAGGACTTGAAAGAAAAAATTACCAATTTATATGAAAGTTTTCTTCTTATATGTAATTTAATATGATATATTAAACATAAATAAGATATAGTTGTAATTAAATATATTTGATATTGAATTATACGAAAATTTCTATCAAATTAAAATATTTCTTTTCCAGATACTACGATGGCTTGCCACTGCCTCCGGATTATAGTACGACTACATCAGCATTAGATAAGCGCTACGAAAGGAGCGTCGACGAATTTCTGTGGAGAACAGCTAGCCGCCATAGTCGGCACAGTGATCATCGTTCATCACGCGACTATCATCACAGATACAGAGATCGCAGATAAAAATTTAATCTATGTTTTTTATTGACTCGCCGATTCCCAGATTGCGTCTTGTATCAATATTAAATCGACGATAAATTAGTTTATTGTTCATCATATGAGAGGTAGTTTAACAAATAAATAACACTTTTAAAAATTGATCATTAAAGTAGGGAAACCACTTAAAATAAAAAATATTTATTATTTTGTGCTATTATCTTTCTTATCATGACTATAAGTTACATATTAGTATGAATCAAATTAAAATTGTAAATTAAATAACAGAATTGTAAATTAAATAAATAAAATAATGTAAAATACAAAAACATAAAGAAATTTTTGTTGAAATATGATTAAATTAACATTTTTTTCGACGAATTAGTTCGACGATTAATTTATAACAAATTAAATATTCTTAATCGAATATCTCATATATTTATGAGAACTAAATAAACAATTATTATAATTAAAAATATAATTTTTATTTAAACTAAATTATATATATATATGTACATATATATATATATATATATATATATATA
>NW_022639460.1:2456694-2475691 GCF_010583005.1 Odontomachus brunneus | reverse complement strand
TATACATATATATATATATATTTAGTTAAAATATTATATTATAGAAAAAATTTAGTTAAAATATTATATCATAGAAAAAATATAAGTAAGTTAAATTATTTTGTTCCTGCGAATATTTAATTTAATTGAGCAGCTTACTATTTATTTGAATTAATTAATTCAAATAAATAAATAAATACAAACTGTAAGTTAATTCATATAATATGAATTAATTAAAAATTAAGAATTTCAATAAAAAACAAAATAGGAAAAAAAAGTTCTTAAATTAATTCATATAATATGAATTAATTAAAAATTAAGAATTTCAATAAAAAACAAAATAGGAAAAAAAAGTTCTTAAAAATAGATAAATTTTCAACTGTGTAAAGTGCTGGGAATCGACGAATTCAATGATGTATCTATTATGAGGGCAATTATATCCATTATTCAGTAGAATTTAGTAGTTATTTAATTACTAAATCGCGATTTCAAATCGCATTCAATCGCATTCTCTTTGTTGTAAAGTAACGTAAACTATATTAAGTAAGTTTTGTACCACTGAGTATTGAAGTTTTGTATGTAAATTTCCATCATTTTACAGCATCAAATGAAATGCAATATCGAAATTTCAATGAGAAAAAAAAAAATATCGATTCATTACCGATATAAATATCTCCCTTTTCTACAATTCTTCCTGAACGTTTTGCATATTACCTTGTAATTTATTTTCATGAAATTGAATTGAGGATTTAATCTACAAATTTAGAATTAATAATTCGATACAACAAAATAATAAGATGTACATCAAAAAGAAAGGTTGCATTTCACGTTAATTTTACGGTTATTTATTGATTGTTAGGTCAAAAAGAAAGTGTTTGGAGTATTTTAGAAGTATGTTTAATCGATTGCAAGTGTCATTTTTTGGATGTTTCTTTATTTCTTTGTAGAAAATTTGAATATATATTCGTTCTCTGACGTCATCAATCAAAAGTTTCGCGGCAAGTAGCTAGGAGGCTTAAGCAATAAGAACAATATCTTTTTGTTTTCTAATTCAATGATATTTCATATATCTGTACTTTTTAACGTGTATTTCAAGTTTATTAATGTATCCACATTTCTCTTAATATTTTGAAATAATTTGGGGAAAAACTTATAAAAATTAACAAAAAATAACTCGTGATTCTAAAATATATCTTAAAATTATAGTAAATCTTTTTATATTCAGAAACGATTTCAAAATGACAAATCTTTAGTGAATCCGATAATCGCAGGAAGATAAAAGTTATCGTTCGTGCTACCCACACGAACTAGGAGAGACGGATACGCTTGTCCTGACAAACGGCAGAGATACGGAAGGATTTCAACATGTTATAGCATTGCTTTGACATGTTAAGGATATAATTGTGGAAGAATTAAGAAGAATATCTTAGTGAACACGCTGTGTAAATGAATATTGTCAAATCAAGATACATAGGAAATCAAGAACTCTTCGCCGATACTCACACTTGAAATAATTACTCTTAAATTCTCACAGGCTCGAATTAATTTCTCGAATAAAATATGTATTTGTAATATTCGATTTCTGATTAGAGCTTTTGGTTAGAGTTTTGTATATATGGTGCAACAACAATTATTACTTAATTATACTAATTATGTTTGTTAAAGTGCAATTACTTAAAGGCGCTATGTGCGTTGCATTTTACCTCATCGCGTGTGTTGTTTTTATTAAAATGAGAAAAAATTTCGACTCAAAGGAAATGACGAACGTGATAACGACGAATTACCAACCGATAACGTTAGATTTTTCATCTGCAAACAAGATAAACAAAAAGGATGTTGAGTTAGAAGTCGAAATGTTACGAATGGACGAATTGAAAGGTGAAACCATCGATTATCAGGTATATTTAAAACTTCCACAAAGATGCATATTTATAGCTATAAGAGATTATCAAGTGGAAAAAACAAAATATAAAATTGAATATCTAAAACAACCGATATTACAAGAGCAACTATATTTTCATTAATAGGAGAATGCGGCTCTACTTCGACAGATGTCGAACACATGTACGAAGTACAATCTGAAGAGAATACCTTTCATTAAAAGACATTTTTTATATAACGCTAAACATAAGTCGTTATATTGTTGGATTCGTAAAGTTGCATCTACTAGTTTTACCAAATTATTTTCCGACATGAGCAATCGCCAAGTCAGCCACAATTTTTACAAGTAATTAATAGTTGGTTTATGTATATATGTGTATGCGCGTACATTCATACACATGTGTGTGTACATAAAACGTATAAGAGAAAATATATAAAATAAGAAAAAAAAAAATGTGTATAATTTGCAGAGAAGTGGATTTTTTGTCGCCAAAAACTCTAGAAAATCTGCAGCATTATATTAACGATAGCGCTGTCTTCAAATTGCTCATTGTTCGACATCCCTTTCAACGACTAGTCTCATCATATAGGTAATTAGTTTGATCGTTTTGTAAAAATTCTAATCAACGCGTTAAATGCAGAGTAACCAAAGTCATTTTGCAGCTTGGAGAAGAGAACAAATACAGATTCTATCAATGCTTTCAAGCTATGCAATATGATATTGGTCACTGTCCAGTGTTAAAACTAGCGCAAAACAATGACGCAAATTTACTCACAGAGATCGTATCGAGGACAACAGTAAATATACTGCGCAATCCTGGCTCCACGCTCACTCGATTCTTTATCTTTCAAGGCCAAAATTATTTCGTTTCAAATCGTCCAATGGAAACATTTTAGAGAAGATATTCCTGCCGGACAAAAGGTATACAGAAAATCCGAAAATATTCTAGCATATCTCCGATCTAATATAATTATACATAAGAGAAAATTTAACTATTAGATACGTAATATTGTTCTCACCAATACCTCTACAGACTGAAGGTGATCCCCAGTTTTCGCGAATTCTTGGAATGGTTGCTGAGGCAACCGCCAGAACATGATGATGTTCACTGGGATCGATATTACACTCATTGCGCGATTTGTGATGTGAATTATAATTTCATCCTGAAGCTAGACAATTACACCTTGGGGCAGATCAATTACATTCTGTCAAAGCTGAAATTGGACAGAAATAAAATCTATTTGTCCACGTTGCAACGCACTCGTAATGGACTCACCGACTTTAACACGTCGTGCAAATATTTTCGCAATCTGACTACCGACATGGTCATACGGTTGTATAAGAGATACAAAGTAGATTTCGATATGTTTAATTACAAACCAGACAAATATTTGCGATGCGCTAAGAGAAAAAATTAGTTCAAACGAGGTAACAAAGTGTTTGATAATATTTAATTCCAAAACTCTTTCGATGGAAGAAAATTCCTTTATGTAAGGACACATGATGAAATCTTGTTTTTAATGGAAATTATGGATTATAATGATTACATAGCTATCTTAATTAATACTTTTAATGTAAAAAATCGATCACTTGATTTATCATATAGTCAGTATAATAGAATAATAATACTCACGATATTATGTGTGTGTGTGTATATGAGATATATATATATATGTGTGTGTGTGTAATATATATATATATATATATTTATGTAAAATTATTATATCAGACACATTTTCTTAACAAAAAGGAACGAAAATTCACTCTTGAAATATCTGCAGTTTCACAACTTATATCTTCATTCATCATCTTGAATAAAAAGTTTAAACCAATTTCATCTTTATTTTTCCTTGTTTTGAACTTAAAAATCGCGTCTTTTTTTTATTTCTTGCTTTTATTCTGAATTTTTATATCTTTTTATTCTTTATCTTCAATCAATAACTGTTTTCAAATTTGTGCAGAATATTTCTTTTTCTTTGTCCTATACCTATTTACATAAATTAAGTATAGGATATCTTCATTTTGTCTCTTTTGATTTTTTTTCTTTTTACCTTTCTTTTCTGACCTAAATATCTATCAACTTTTATATTGTATTCTTTTAAGTTTTAGGTCTATATCTTAAGTTTTTCCTCGAATTTATCGTTTTTTTATTAGTAAAGATATATTTATTTTTTATTCTCAAAATCAATCACTATTCTTATCATCATATACTATCAAACAATCCAGATCTTCGGAAGACTTCATTTTCTTCGAATTTTTCAGTTCGGATGTAGCATCATGATGTACATCATTGTTCTCGATAATGCAAATGTCGTCAATATCATCTACATCATTAATTTCTATCTTGCGTTTCTTGGCCACTACTCCATCTTCCGTTGCATCATTTTTGCGTTTTTTCGTGTCCAACACTTCGATCGCCTACAGAAAAGTTTTCTTGATTAATATCTCATCGATTAATATCTTATCAATTAGTAAAAATACTATGATTGACAATCTTCTATGGGAAAATCCCTTCATTTATTTTAGATAATTTATATATATATATATATATATATATATATATATATATATATATATAAATCTATAAACGAACATATATTTGATCTATCTAAATATATCTAGATAAAATAACAAGAATATCCTGCAAAATAGCGTCTCTTACCTGACCATTCGAAGGTTTCTCAATTTCTATTTCTTCGGTTTTTTCTTGAGGTTTCGGTTCAAGCGCATCCTTATCAGACAGTATTAAAAATTGTGGACTATCGTCTTTTGGGCCAGGTTTCTCTCTATAAACCACAAAAACAGTAAGGAAGTAATTCTGCTGGAAATCGTCAACTTTGAGTATCGTCCCATCCTTAATGCCCAACTCCTCTAATCTCTTGTCGTTGTTTCCTTCAGTCTCGCCTTCTTCACTGCTGATAACGACAGCACCAGTACCGTCGATCATGACGTCAGGGGCGATCATATTGAGTCGACTTTTCAATACCAATTCTTCCAATTCTTTAATAGTCATAGTGGAAGTATCGACCGCTAACACAGCCTGCGGAGTAGGCGCACAAACATAGCATCGAGGATTGGGCGGATTTACCGCTTTTTCTGGCACTAGCAGCTGATTGCGATGGTTCATTTTCAAACGTAGGTAGACAGATCTGCAGGCTCGCAGATTGTCTTCCAAAACTCGAAAAGCATGAAGAACCACTAGGCCCGCAATGATAGCATTAGTAGTAGCAATCGCTGGTATGATGTTTCCTGCCATCGCTAAAAAAAAATGATAAAAAAGAAAAGTGAAGGTTAAAGTTGGATTTTGTTGGAAAAAATCAAAAGTGATTAAACAAGTAAACCTATTGTTACTAACATTTGATATCGAATCTGGTTTTCTGAGCAATTCCGAAAATGTGCGCACGAATATTGGCACATGCTGCGACGAAATCCATGGCATGCTGATCATCTTTATCCCAAATCAGATGATTACCCGGCGAATTTTCTTGTGACGCTGTTAACGATTTATTCAAACTTTTCACAGATTCTGCAAAAACTGCACCACACCTAGAAATACTCCAACGTTGTTGATCCTTTAAACCTGGCTGGGTAATATCTTTACTGCAACCAGCAACTTTAAAACAGAAAACATTATCAATAAGTTAATGAGAAAATTAAAAGTTTAAAACTCCAAAAATTTTTAGGAATATAAAAAATAAGAATGTGTTGTAAACATGTGAAAAAGTGACAAACCTCCATCTGGCAATTCCTTCCAATCCAATGGCGTTGGTGGTCTACGCTTTTTCCACAAATTATCCATGCTTAATAAATATTTGATATCATCATGAAACAATTTTGTAAATAGTTTCTCTGGATCGTAATTGCAAGACTGAGCCCAAACTCGTGTAGAAACTCTATCTATGTTGCCTTTGTCATTTGATTCTGCTTGTAAAGCCATCTCACCTGCTGCATCTGTAATTATCAAGATATTTCTATCATTTTATTGGACATGTCTTAGAAATTAATAATAATGATAAAGATACAAATATATATTGAAATACAGTGAAAATATCAAGCAACATATCAATTAAAAAATGATATTAGAATTGAAAATATTTATATTACCAGCTGCTTCAGGATCTGCTGTGTCTGGAGAAACATCTTCATCAGGATCTTCTTCTCCAAATAATTGACTGCAATATATATACATATATAATATTACTTATATAAGAAATTACTCAAAAATATTTTTATATAAAATCAAATTAACTTTTCTTCTTATTTTAGTTAGCAATGCTTACTTGAAAAGATGCTTAGCCCACACTATGCAGTGAATAGGTTCACTGGGTGTATTGCGGATAGTACAACCAGGATAAGTTTTTTGTGCAGCCTTAGGTGTGCATTCGTAACACTGACTCAAACCTTTCTTGATAAGCTCAACCTGGCCCTCATAACCTGCAGTACCAGATTCAATTAATGGTATATCTGCTGCTAAGCACATACGGTTCACATGGTTCCTAGCTGCTCTGTTATCAAGAGCGTTTAAAACCACTGTGAATTTCTTAAAAAAGGATAAGCCAAAGTCTGATCTGCAAACATTTAATAAGATTTAGAATATCAAATAAATGTGTTATTTCCTCAAATTGACTTATAATAAAGATAAAAATAAACTTACGACATAATACTGTCATGATAGTGGATTACTTTTGTATCTGGATTGAATGTTAGTGCTGTTTCACAAGCTACACTAGCTTTCGACTTTCCCACATGTTTTTTTTGGAAAAGGAATTGTCTATTCAAGTTGCTTACATCGATCGTATCTAAGTCAATCTAAAACAAAGAAATCAAATTTAATAGGAAAAAAATATTAAAAACGAAAGAATAAGCAACAGTTGGAAAATATAAATTTGTTTACAAGTCAACCATATAGAAGGAAGCTGAATCTAAACAATAAGTTCGTGAATAACATCATCTAATATGTATAAATATATGAATTTTTACATTAATCTCATTATTTATAGCATTAAATTAAATATATTTATTATTTATGAAATACCCGCCAAAAGCTAAGATATTTTAACAGGTACAAATTGTAAAGTAAGGTTAGATGTTATTATGTTAGCTGTTATAAAAATTTTAGACTTACGATTTCGATATCGGCGAACCCAGACATAACGAGATTTTTCAGGATCTCGCAGCCAATGCCGCCGGCTCCCACAATAAGCACTTTACTACGTAAAATTGCATCACGCAATTCTTTGTGAAACACTCCGTTAACGGTAGTCGCCATTTTACCGAATGAATTATTCTTTTTCTCGTGTAAATTGGAGTGCGTTCGAGGAATTCACTATTATAGGCCTTCTACATTGAAGCCAGCAGTACACGACGCTTGTTTCGTGCTAGATTGCTTGCTGGATGGAAATACTCTGTTCTGATTGGTGTATTTCTGAAGATAGATGGAAACGCACTAATCAAAACAGAATATTTTCATGCAATAAGTACTCTAGCACGAAAACAAGCACCGTGTGTTGCTGGCTTTATTCTATTTTTGTTACACGTTATCCATATATTTTTCAGGATAAGATTAAAAACGTCTTATGCTGTTGCTGAATTGTTTGTTTAAATACAATACAGAAAAATTATTAACTGATGCTGTTTATAGCCATCACTACCTCGATTATTTCGTAAAGAAAGTGGCAGCTCGTAGCGGAGACTTTTGTAAATATATGGTTAATATACTGTTTAAAGCTACTTCGATTCCACGTTAAAGAAAGTGGTGATAAAAAATATTATTCAAGAATTAACATAATGAATATATATTTACTCTTGCTGGTATGCATATTACAAAGTGATACTGAAGTCCGTATCAGACTATAGAGTAGGATTGAGATTGAATTAAAATTTAACCAATCAGAGCAAAATTCACTAAACTCAAGTTTGGTGAACTTTGCTCTGATTGGCCAATTTTCAATTCATTCTTAATCTTAATCAGTAGTCTGACACGGGTTTAAAGCCAAATCACACTAACGATTGGCGATAAATGATTAATGATTGAAGATTGGAACTTGACTAATTGGAACAAAGCAAGCCAAGACTGAAGCTTGTTGATTCGTTAAAATCTAATCTTTAATTGTCAATCGTCAATCACCAATCGCTAGTGTGATTTGGCCTTTAAAGCCCGTGTCACACTACGGATTAAAGATTTAGAGGATTGCGGATTAAAGATTGAAATTTGACCAATTGGAACCAAGTAGGTCAAGACCAAAGTGCATTGATTCGTCGAAATCTAGTCTTCAATCCGCAATTCTCAATTTCCAATCCGTAGTGTGACAGGGGCTTTACGGAGACTGGAACTAATTTACAGAAATAACAGTTTCAATCCACTAGATGCTACAAACGCTTTGAAGCGCTTTAAGACGTGATCACTAGACGCTACAAATGCTTTGAAGTGCTTAAAAAGCACGATCCACTAGTCGCTACAAATGTTGTCATAGCTTCTTTTTAAGCACTTCAAAGCGTTTGTAGCGTCTAGTGGATTGCACCCTTCGACTTGTTATTTTTGGTTGCTTTCCAACAAGAGACACAAATCGACACAACATCATTCTGGGTGCTTTCCAGTTACGTTTTGTGTATTATACAAAACCAGTTTATTGGTTGTATTATATCTTACAAGATATTTTAGATAATATGCGACCAATAAACTGGTTTTGTGTACATATGTGTCAAGATGTGTTAAGCCCGTATGATATATCAGACTATGGATTAAGATTGAGATTGAATTGAAAATTGGTCAATCAAAGGAAAGTTCACCAAACTTGAGCCTAATGAATTTTGCTCTGATTGGCTCAATTTTAATTCAATCTCAATCCTAATCTATAGTCTGATACGGGCTTTAAGCCCGTATCTATCTTTGTTCCATATTTAGTGAGTAACAAAAGGTGCTTTCCAATTGCTTAATACATCTTGACACACACGTACATAAAACCAGTTTATTGGTCACATATTATCTAAAATATCTTGTAAGATAATATGCAACCAATATACTGGTTCTGTGTGACACAGTGCAACTATCCAAAGATAAGATGATACTTGTGTCGACTTGTGTCTCTTATTGGAAAGCAACCTTTATAAGTTACTTCCAAAGTCTCCGCTACGAGCCATTACTTTCTTTAATAAGGAATCGAAGTTTTTATATATTGTATGGAAGATATATAACTCAACAATGGCTACGTTCCGAAATTCACTGCCAGTACTGAAATTCTATAATATACGTAACATGAACTATAGATTTTCAGTACTAGCAGTGCATTTCGGAACGTAGCCAATGGATTATAAGACATTTTTTAACTAATCTCTAAAAAAATATATACTCTAAGTGCAATAAATTATAACTTTGGTAAAAATTGATATCGAGATAGTTTAAAAAGCATTTTACAACTTGAAGTTTCTATTTCAACAGAGGTATATAAAAAGCTTTATGAATAGTCTCATTATTATGTTCATTTTTACTTTATATAAATTTATATTTACTTTATTATCTTTTAAGCTTGAATTTATAAATAAATTATATTTTTACATAGATGTATAAACATGGTCAATATATAAATTTTTAATGATATTTATATAACTATAATTAATAATCACTATATAAATGCATATAATAACTATATTTACAGATAATTTTTACAGATCTACAGTCTGTACATTACGAAGAAAGGATGACAGAATGCGAGTATTATGAAAAAAAAACTAAATACAGAGTAAAATTACAAAGTTTATCTTTCAGAACAGAGTTGATAAATATTTGCTGCTTTTGACATTTCTGCAGCCTAAAATTAGTGTAATTAGCTCATAATTAATTAATTAACTACTTAATATGATGATATAAAATGTAATCAATATTTCACAATAAACAGATCGTATATTCAAACCAGTGGTTTTTATATTTGTATGTGCAACAGAATTAACATAATGAATATATATTTACTGTTGTTGGTATGCATATTACAAAGTGAAATATTGAATAAAAACTTTGAATATCGAAGCAAAAAATACTCTATTTAGAGAATATTTAATCTCACGTCTAGTTATAAATATTTATTAACTCTGTTTCTATAAGAAATTTAAAAAAAAATAACAATCAACTCTCTTGTCAATGACTCATTTCAATTGGTAATAAATCAGCTAAAATATAATAAATTCTTTATGGAGATGACAACAGGGCTAAATTATTGTATTACAAATCATATGTTCAACTTAAATTGCTTCTTCCGATCTCGATGTCTTTGCTTCTTTTGCTGAAACAATCAGGAATTTGTGAGTGAATTCTACTTTATATATTAACATTGACAAAATTTGATTTACCTTTGGCTGCTGAAACTGTGTCTGTGTAACGTTATCCTGCGTACTACCACCTTGAAAGCTGCTAAAGTCTACTGCCTTATAATTGAATTTCTCTGATGGTAGCATACCTTGTTCTTTTAATAGCGCCGCATTTGCTTTCTTTTCTTTCTTTTTTTTGGACCTGTTATACAAATAGTACTATAGTTAGCTCTATTATGTGCAACCCCAGATAGCACAGAGAATTCAAAAAGAATTCAGTTGTATGTCACTAATTCTAAAGTAATATTCTAAGTTCATTTTCAGATGCAAAGAGAATTCACTTCAGTGAAAAGAATTCTTTTTGCACCCAAAAATGAAGTCAGAATTGGTGACATATGAATAAATTCTTTTTGAATTCTCTATGCTATCTAGGTCGTTATTTTTCTAATGACTGTTTTTATCAATGTCGATCAAACCTTAATCTAAGTTTAAATTTTTGAATAAAGTTTAAACTCAGGTTAAGATTTGATCAACACTGGTAGAAACAAACACAAGTCATACAGCTCTTACCTTATTGGTATCACCTTGGTATTATTGTGACTCTGAACTTCCGCAAAAGTTTTCTGTACTATCTGTTCTTCAATTGCACTTTGCATTTCTTGCCTCACTTTCTTAGGCATGTGCACGATTCTAGTGTTGAGAGACGGCGTAGGTGTACTAAAATTATTGTCGCTTCTTTTCTGGTTTGCACTCTCTTTCGTGATGTTGGATTCCTTCTTTCTTTTTTTACCATGCATTTGACCCAAGATAACCTCAGAGTTTTTCTTCCTCTTCTTCTTTTTATTTTTCTTAGGTATACTCTCAATTGCTTGACTTGACAACTGAGACATCTGCTTGAAATGTTCATGTACCCTGGCCTTACTTTCATCAATCTCGACTTGCTTTACGTTTAGATCCGTAATTGTTTCAATTAGACGCTTCTCCTCTTCTTCCTTCTGCTGTTTCTCTCGTTCCCGCGCTTCTATCTCAACTATCATCGGTATTACGCATTTATACCTCTGGAAGGGGCTTACGAATTTGAGTTTCTTCACGATCTCCACCTCTTCATCCTGAAATGAAAACTTTGGGCATTGAACAAGATTACATCAACAGATTATTCCATCGGCAATTTATAGTACAATCATACCTCAGATGAGTCGAAAACCGTCACAATATGCTTCATCGCGACATTCGCGTTCGACATAGGCCACGCCTTGTCGATCTTATCCAGAAGGCACGGCAAGTCCGCCCTCGCTTCCGTGCCTTTCGGTACGTCGTGCGACGAGTGTATCCATACATCAGAGTTGACTATGTGAGTTCGTTGCGTCAGTCTTTGCCGGAAGTCTTCCTCTGGAATAGTCTTCACGAGCGGCTGCTCTCGGGCTTTCAGCATTATCTTGTGCAACGACAGTAGGTTCTTCCGCACGAGCGGTGGTATCGGATTGCAACATGCCAAGATACCTTGCATCTCGCGCGGCAGCGTCTCCGCAATGTTGAGGAGCATATGATTTGGTAGCACGTAGTTGATACTTTCGTCCTCCTCTCTTGCATTGACATCCCGCCACCTGTGCAACTCTTTGAACGCAAACAGTTGCTTGTTGTTGAACATCTTCTGGCTCTTTCTGTACATGTTCATGCAACTCTCTTCGGTCCAGATTGGTTTCACGTACGTTCGCTTGCAGATATCCGTGGACATGTCATACACGGCTCTCAGGATGTTGTTTTGTCCGTTAGCCGAGTCGATCAGCTCGTTTCTCAACACGTTCTTTATATAAAGCAGATAGTGCGTGTCCTCTCTCGCGTACTTCATCAGTTCTTCCGGCAACGGTCGTATACGCCAGTCGGCCAGCTGAAAATGCTTGTTGGGATCTATACCACAATACTTCTTCAGCAGGAAGGCTAAACTGAGGTAAGGAAACTGCAGCTGCTTCGCCGCCTGATGAGTGTCGAACATGTTCACTACATACAATGACAAATCCCTTTGAAGCCACTGGATGTCGGAGTCGGCGCCGTGGAAGATCTTGAGGATCGTAGGTTTTGTGAAGATCTCGTTGAGTACATGCAATTCTGACCGCAGAGCTAAAGTGTCGATCAAGTAGTCTGTATCGACTGTCGATATCTGCATCAAGCAAGTTATACCCTGGAACGATCTGTAAGAGTGATGCTCCAAGTCGACGGCTATCTCGTCGTAATTCCTCAAGTCTTCCAAAATGATCCTCAAATCAGATAGTGTGCTGATAAATATAAGCTGCGTGTCATCTAGCGACTTATACTTCACTGGCGTGGTTTTCTTCAACTGACACTCTGGCGTTTCGAATTTATTCAGTTCAAACCCATAGGGATGACTGAAGTGTTCACCGTTCTCTCCTTCTTCTACATAGAGAGCAAGTGGTTTCAGAGAGTTTGGTTTTTCCTTAATCCGCGGCATCCAGGGTTTAAAACTATTGTCGATCTTGTCCTTGAACATCACCTGCGGCTTTGACACATTCTTCCCACCCAGCAGACGTATGCTTTGAGAATTATTTGAGGCACTGGAGGGTTGCTTTATGTTCCAACTGCCATTCACAGTTGGTTTTTGTATTTGTGACACTACTAACTGCACTTCTGGATTCTGCAGAATACCACTTTCCTCATCCATCCATACATTCTGCAACATATGATAATTGAAGTTTATTGAGAAACATACAGGAAAATCATTTTATTATCTAGATAAATAAAATTGGATCACTTACCGCTTGATCAAGTAACAAGTCATTTGTTTCTACTAACAAGTCAAACCTCTCTTCGATATCTCGGTATTCAATGTTGTGAGTACCACCTGCTATCTTCATTATGGTCTGTATTGTGGCCAATATCATTTTTGTATCTATGTTTTTGGCATCATTGAAACTTTGAAAGAATGAATAATAGTTGTAGTTTTCTCCAGCAGGCAGGTTGTTGGCTGCCTTAATTCCAGCTTTTAATGTATCATGGGCTTCCTAAAACGCTTTGTTGATGTAATCATATGCATGAATTAATGGAAAATCATATTAAGCACATTTTCTTAATCAATTTCTTAATAATTTGAAAATATTATATAAGACAAATATATATATATATATGTGTGTGTGTGTGTGTAAATAACATTTTAAATAGTTTAAAGTAATTTATAGACATTAATTATACGGTTAACTTATAAATATTAACATGTAAGTGAATATACTTGAAGGTATTCGGTGAATGTATCAAATCCGGGTATAAGACGCACTGGTGCGTCATTCTCTGTTTGTTTGATATCGTCCTCTTGTGAAATATTTGCTTCGTCGTCGTTACTTTCGATAGATTCCATTTTTCTTTTTATCTAAAACGTAGAATTCGCGTGGAACGTATTCTTCCTCTGGGTATTGAAACTTCCCTAAACTATCGGGGATCTAATACAGGTTGGGTTAGAGGTTTGTTGCGTCGCATGCCCCAACGTGCTTCTATTTGTCCCAACGCACTCTGATTGGTTCACGTCACCACGCGGACCAATCAGAGTGCGTTGGAGTGAGTAGAAGCATGTTGGGACATGGGACTCGAACAAATCTCGAGTAGAGAACCTCTAGTACAGAGAATCGCCAACGGGAGCGTCCCGATTGACCACGGTACGATTGGACAT
The DNA here is from genome assembly GCF_010583005.1 of Odontomachus brunneus. Taxonomy (NCBI): domain Eukaryota; kingdom Metazoa; phylum Arthropoda; class Insecta; order Hymenoptera; family Formicidae; genus Odontomachus; species Odontomachus brunneus. The sequence continues at coordinate 2,461,853 of NW_022639460.1, read as the reverse complement.
AACCAACCGATGAAAAGAATTATCTAGTGAATTACTAGGTCGAACCAATCATTACAATCTGTGTCCAATCATATCGTAGTCAATCGGGTCCCACCTATCGCCAACTTGGTCATGTGACCAGCTACTCAGCTATTCTGCGATTGATTGGCATAAACATGTACGGATTTGGATTGGATTGGCCTGGTTTATATCATGCACTTGGACTACGTTCCGAAATTCACTGCCAGTAATGAGATACATGAAACATAACAATCCTAAGGTTATAGCGATGTTTTTAAGGTTAATATGTTCTACAGCCGATGGATATAGCTGATTTGGCTGATATCATTTGATATCATATAGGATTAGCCGATTGAAATCATATAGGAACCATGTTTAGTGATTTGTGCTTTTCACGCATAGAGTTACTTGATTACGTGAACAATGAAAAAGTTCATGTGAAATCGATAGAGCGAAAAGTGAAAAGTTCCGCTCGAAGTTACGTGATCGCTGCCCTGGAGTGTCTCAGGTAAAGGATTATTTGGACAAAAAAAATTATCACTGGCAGCTTGGTCGGTCGGACGTGACAATATGCATTGTCGATATTAAGATTATCTAATAGAAAGTTACTATTTAGTATACGTATCAAGTGCACGATGTAAACCAGGCAGCGAATGCACCCGTCGTTTAAAGCTCGTATCACACTACGGTTTGGAGATTGAGGATTGAAGATTAGATTTAATAAATATCAACAAACTTTGAGTTTAGAACTTAGAAATATAGAAAAATAATAGAATAACTAGAATAAATAGATATAGAAAAACTTAAGCAGAAAGCAAATTGATAAATTACAACAGATTCTTGGACCATAAGGAGAATCATCGATTATAATTGGTCAATTTATTTACTGCTTATGTTTCGCTGCTTAAGTATTTTGTTGTGTCTGAGTCCTTATTCTAATTAATTAAGTCCCAACCTTCAATCACCATAACGTATTTGATTGGACCTGAGTTAATTCATCTTGGGTTATTAAACTCAAGTTCATCCGTCGAACATTTTCGTATAAATTTTGATTGGCTAGAATTTTGTGACGTCATTAATCGACTCCGGTTCGATTAAACCAAGTTCAGTCGAATACGCTATCAGTATTTAATCCATAGTCTGATATGAACATCAGTCTCTAATTCAAAATCTTATACCGGCATAAAGTGCTGTGATACGATTCTGTAACTCTTAACGACAGTGTTATTACAGTTATATTGTCTTTACGCAGGTATATGATAGAAAAGTTGCGTAACAACGATAACGACACTATTACAAATAAGTTGACCAATCACTAATAGTTTATTGTAGAAGGCCCATTACAGAATTGCACTACTGGTTCGGAAAAGAAATTTGCTGACACACTGCGAAAGTAAAATATATCGCTTTCGCAATAAATTATGGCGGAAATAACGATAAGGAAGGCTAGGCGAGAAGATTGTAAAGCTATTAGAGATCTGATACAGGTAAATTTATAACGTATGAATATTTTAAATAATGTAAACGTGTATGTTCTACATACAAATGTATTCTTATCCATTGTTATTCTTTTACGATCACTTATTGTATAACATTATTTCTTTTTTTATTATATTTCTCACGTTATTTTATAGGAATTGTCAGAATATGAAAAGATGCCTGAACAGATGGAAATCAACTATAAAAGTAAGTGTGTGTTTTTGATTACTATGCTGTAAAACATATTCAATGAGAGTATTACAAGATAAAAAAATTTATTTAGCCTTAGAAAAAGATGGTTTTGATGGGCAGCCATTATTTTTTTGCAACGTGGCAACCTCTGGTGAGAAGGTCATTGGTTATGCGCTTTTTTATTATATTTACTCCACATGGGTAGGAAAAGCTATGTGTCTAGAGGATATCTATGTGACACCAGAATTTCGAGGGAAATATGTTGGTGATAAACTCTTGAAATCCGTCGCAAAAGTAAGTGTTAAAAATGAAATCATAATTATGTGCTTGATTTTGTAAAGATGTATGTGTTGTGTGTTATATCTAGATATAATTGTAATATCTTTGCAGGCAGCTGTTGAGAGTAATTGTCGCCAATTGGATTTTATTGTGCTGAATTGGAACCCAGCTCAGGAGTTTTACAAAAAAAGAGGAGCCTGTGATCTTACTGTAGAAGAGAAGTGGCATCGTTATCGTTTCTCTACTGATGATTTAAAGAAATTAGCATTTGATGCATAAATAGTTCTGACCCAAATATATCATTGTTAATTAGTTTCAAGCTTATCAGATTATATCTTATAATATTGTATTAAGTATTAATTGTGTTAAGTAATAATGTATGTAAATATATATTTTTTTATATATTTATATATTACTATATATATTAATATATGTTGTGTATATATATTATATAATATTTAAGTTATATATATATATATATATATATACACACACACACACACCCATCATGTTCCATTTTAACACCTTAAATGGTATGTCTGGCAAAGTTTCATGATAAAATATTAAGTTTCATAATAATTATTTCTTTTAATTTACTTAATTATTGTATTTTGTAACTCAGTGAATATACAAATTAGATATATATTGTACACTATTTTCCAAAATTTTTTAAGGAAAATAGTAATGAAAAGAAGTGTGTATATATGTGTATTTAATTACAAAATAAAATTGTTTTCGTAAGAATAGTGTAACCATTTTAAATTATTACTGAAAAGGTTAACTACATATCAAATATCTTAAAAATAAAATATAGAAAAGAACATATTACAAAAGATAAGGATTTTAGTTAGATAAAATTTTGTCTATATCTCATCTATCTCTCTCTTAATAATCTCTCTTATCAATATTTGTATCTTATGAAAATATATAAGTTTATATTTTATAATCTATCTAAACAAGATCTAGATAAAATAAGTAATTGTAATTATATATATTTATTAATAATAAATATTTAATAAATATAATAATCATAAAATTCATATCTTTCCCAATACTGGTCATTACCAACCAGGTTTATGCATAATTATTAATAATAATGTAAAAAATATATAATATATATAATAAAATTAAAAATTATTCAACACTGTATTCATATTAAAAGTTATGTAAATCATTATTCAATTATTTAAGATTTGAAGAACAAAAAACGAAAACTACTTCAACATCAACTATATTCATTGTTTTCTTTTATAAATATATTGACAAATGCACGAAAGGATTCTATCGACAATCTATTGAAGGCGATCACTTGTGAAAAAGTGCGCGGAGTGGCACACCGGCAAATAAACATGTACCACGTGTGAAAAATTTGAGATATTTTTGTGAATAACTCTCCTTCATGTCAACTACTTCAGTTAAAAGTGTAACTTGCTCTCTCTTTCCCTAAGTCTCTTTATATGAATTATCTCAATATATCATAATTACTCTGTCTATCCGCTTAGGTCTGTCTTTCCGAGCCGTACGGCTCCAAGTCTACCTCTGTTGATCATGAGCTGAGGCGACAGATAATCGACAGCGATTGGGGAGGGTACGCTTTAGACTTGAATCTGTGGGAAGACGGCAATTCGCCCGTGACGCAAGTGAGACCGAGTGAGATATCGCTCGACAACAAAGAATGCTGTGGCGTTCTATCGGACAGGCTGATAGGCATCGGCTCATCATTCTTGACGAGATCACCTGAGAATGGTCTCTACGTTCTCGGTAAATTCATAATGAGAAATAAGGTATTGTCAAGATCATAATGTGCCTAGTACATGTCGGTTTCGCATGTTTTCTAACTTAACCTAACCTCAAATAGTACAATGAATTCTTTAAGTATTCTTGAAATTTTCTCCTCTCCTGAATTGTAATTCTTTAAGAATTCGTACAAAAATGATTCAGAAAGTTATACATGCACAATGATTCGAATTTTTGAGAATTTCTTAAGATATTTATATAGAATTATTCTATATTAAGAATATGTTTTACGTAAATGTAAGTGGAAGTGTTTATAAAAACAAAGAGAGAGGAGACTACAAAATATATATACCCAATAAATGTCAATAGCAGCATTCCAGCAAACATCAAGTAACAATTACATAAATATGTAAGATAACCTTAAGACATATATATTCGGGATGGTTTGCTTCGTTTCAATTTTCGAACACGTCAGAATTAATTAGAGGCTATGGTTCGTACAACAGATTTAAGTTTAAAAGAACTTATTTTACGAGACACTTATTTTATTTACTACGAAATAATTCGTCTTCCAATTTGATACTCAATCTTTCTACAGACCAGTGTTTTGATGCGAGTCGCGTTTTTCGCGCATGCGCGTCATTGAAGGAGGGATAGCAATAAAGTCCTTGCAGAATGCCAAGGGCCCGATTCTTGACGATTTGCAAATAAGATACGCATGCGAAAATCTACAGTATACGTAACGTGAACTATACATTTTCGCATGCGTATCTCATTCGCATACCGTCAAGAATTGAGCAATAGGAATAGGAATTCGGAATGGTCAAATATTTCTATTCCCTGTTCCTATTAGCTAATGCTTATCCCTATTGCCTTCTAATACTTCTTAGTTATGGACGTAGTATAGGCTGCGTTCAGATTCCTTACCCGGGTGCACTCTAATACAAGAAGTGCTATAGTATATGTAACATATACTATAGTGTTTCTAGTAACAGAGTGCACCCGGGTAGGGAATCTGACGCATCTATACATGGACTCCGCATACGGCCAGAAAAATGAAACCAACATGGGCTGCGTTCGGAAACATCACCCAAGTGTACCCGTTATGTTGGAGTGAGCGAGATACAAGAGTGAGATAAAAAGAAAGGAAAAATACTCGAGTGACGTTTTCGAATGCAGCTGTTACGTCCACGATAGATAACTATATAGGGAAATTTGAAAGTAGTGAAATCAGTGACTTACGTGGACGGTCAACAGAGTGATGGCTCCGCTTTTGGGTCACTCTGCTTTTCACCGAGTTTACCCTGGGTCTCGGGAGCCTGGCGAAACGATTGATGAATCTGGCGAAAAATCAGGGGTGCTTGTTCTCCTGGCTTGGCCTCGGATGTTCCGATACCACGCGGGTTGATGCGGCCCGCGATTCAGAATTTGATTTCGCAACGTTTGAAATATGAAGGGTAGGCAAAAGTAAT
>NW_022639460.1:2394738-2456551 GCF_010583005.1 Odontomachus brunneus | reverse complement strand
GTCGCTTTGTCGCTGAGAGTCGTTCTCCGATTGGTCCATGGAGTTATGGCGAGGGAAGAGATTCATTCCTTTGCATGATGTCACCGCGTCGGTGTCCTGAGTGGTGTTTGGGATTCAGTTTTCATGCTCCTGTTTATGTTGGCTTATCGCACTGAGCGATAGCGGTTTCTTTGGGTCGATCCGTCGATTTCGAGACTCTCCAGCAGCACGCAGCATTCGGCATTTTAATTATAATGTTTTAACGCTCGCGAATATGCATATGCGCACGTACTTACATCTAGTAACGTAGGGATAAAATATCTAGTGATGTCTGAAATCAGACAAGTCGGCCTCCCGGTCTATAATAATATATTATTAATGTTCTAAAATAGATCCGGACGTTACACAGCCATGTAGAAAGAGACCATAGACATAATATACATAAGATCCGTTCTTTGTAGCTGCACTGCTGAACTGGTGTAATATATTGAAGTGAGACAAATATACGTTTTCTCACTCTAACTTATTGCACTAGTTCAGCAGTGCAGCTATAAAGAACAGATTTAGGGCTATCGCACACAATTGACATAATTGCATATGCATAGCATAAGATCGTATGGACCAATGAGCATCGAATATTAAGCATCGAACACCAATATGGCGACTTAATACTCGATGCTCATTGGTACATACGGTCTTATGCTATGCATATGCAGGTATGTCAATTGTGTGCGATAACCCTTACAGACTCCGCATACAGTCAGAAAAGAAAAGTCTATGGGTGCTTTTCAGTTGCGTACACTGTGTTACACAAAACCAGCTTATTGGTTGCGTATTATCTTGCAAGATATTTTAGGTAATATGTGGCCAATAAATGCGTACGTGTGTGTCAAGTGTGTTAAGCAATTGGAAAGCACCCAATATGTACAGCCTCTCTACAGAAAAATCTGTAGAGTTTTGTTTTCGTATTTTATAAATTATTATCATCTAAATATAATTTAATAATAAAATAATTAATTAATATAATTATAATAGTTGAGTAATAAAACAATTTATATATATATATATATATATTATTACTTAAATATAAATATTGTATTTAAATGTCTAAGATAGCACAGAAGTTCTTTGCATTTGGGTTCTTTGCATCTTCTTTTACTTCATTCCACTCTTGTCTTTACAGAGTCTCACGGATATTGCTATGTTGCGGTATCATCGTTATTTACAATACATTGACATCGCTCACAATAGTGTCTCGAGCTTATCAGTTCTGAGCAATCTACCATATTTGATGTACTTGGATGCATCGAACAATAAGGTCGAGTGTTCCTTGAGTTTCATGCCTCCCTGGTATCTCACCTACGTGAATCTATCGTACAATAATATGACGGACATTGGTAGCTTGAGGAATTGCTGGAGCATCGTCAGATTAGATCTGTCGCATAATATTATAGAAAAAATCTACGGTTTGGAGAATTTGAAGTAAATATGCATAGAGAAAATATTACAGCTTTTTCCGTACATGAAATTGTTTTCAGTTAAGTGAAGGGGGAAAAACGCCAGTGCGCCCGGGTTTCCTAACACTGCTTCTTATGCTATTTTCTGTTCTCTTTCCACATGTATCTCACGCGTCTCGACTATTTAACTAAAATTTTTGTGACGGAGTGGGCGCCTTACCACCACCTTACAATATATACAAATTAAATTTGCAATTTGGCTCTTCTTGTCCGTTAATTTTATAAATTTTTTTCCATTTTATCGTATTTTTTGGTAGTGCAGAAATAGACTGTATCAGCAGAGTTTATCTTGTTATTTAAAAAATATAATATAAATATTTTAATTAGAAAATAATTTTTTAATAGTAGATTTCAATTTCTAAGATATAAATAGCATATGAAATGAAAGGAAATAAATTAATATAAATAATAAATGAATTAAAATAAATAATTAAGACGATAAATAATTATGCGTTAATATATTCCTTGCGGGGTTACAAAATTCTATAACAATATTATAAAATTCTTTCCATGTACGATGTTCGGTATTCGAACTGAACGTTCGATGTTCGTGTATAATTCGACCTCATTGTCTTGTGCCACCTTAGTCTTGTCTTATTTTCATTGTAGACACCTGCGGTACTTAGATTTGTCTTACAATCTCATCGAATGTATTGAAAACTTGGACAATTTGCATATACAGGAACTGAGTCTAAGATGCAATTGCATAACGTCATTTAAATCAGCTATACCAGGTCGTGGTATAAATGTATTACCTGATCTACAAACGATACTCTTGGCACACAACAAACTGTCGACCTTGCAATTCTTCAAAGTAATCGTTGACAGCGAAACATATTTGAGAATTTGCGAGTCAATTATGCCTTCACAAATGAATCGAATCACGTTTTCAGGACACGTATAGCTTACACCTCGTGGATCTAAAATTCAACAAAATCAACGATCTGCTGGAAGTTCTGAATCTGAAGGGTTCGATACACGAAGTGGACTTCAGGGGTAATGCTTGTACAAAGTGGCCGAATTATCGAAACGTGCTGATATCTTCCATACCAAGTATTAAATTCATCGACGGTGTCGAAGTACTAGCAGCGGAAAAGGTGTCAATTGTGGTTCTTATACGAAGAGAACTCCATAATAAAAATTATTATAGAATTTTGTAATCGAACAACATATCGCAATTTTTTGCTTCGATCCTTTATTTAATAATGTTGCTCTTATGCAACATCGATTTCTGGTAAACTATATGCAAGAACGATAGACGCAGGACGCATTTATTTAGCACTATTACTTTGAAACAACATCTGGTTCTGTTCGTCTCAGTGGTCTCAGTTTTGCCGCTAAATGACAAAAATCGAAAATGTATTCAAAATGATATTTTGAGAACAATGTAACTGCATTCAGGAAACCATTTAAATTCATTTAAACACTAAATTTTTTTCTTCAATTTTGTTGACTCTGCTAAATAGAAGGTAAATTTACTATCCTCTTGGAAATTACCCTAAGCGTAGATGTGTTTTCCAGGTAACATCGTTCACGTTATTTGCATCGCCGCTAGATCTGACAGCTGCACGTAACGTAGCGAAATTAATGTTGTTGGAGCATTTAAATATCGACAAAATACATGCTCACGTTCAACCTTACGACGAGATCGCCCCGCCGCTGGTCATTTTAACGGGCCCATCGGCGATGAAGAAAATGGCATTGGCTTTGCATGTGACTCGAACGATTCCTGACAAAGTAATTTACAAAGAGGACATGTCTTTTTTTTGTTTAAATGATCCTCTCTTCAATATAAGAAACGCGACGTAATTTTCGTAGGTAAAATATTGCCGTTGGCACACCACGAAGGAGACTTGCGAGAACGACGACGAGAGTGACACTTATATTCTTGTAGACAGAGAGAAGTTCAATGACATGGCGCGATGCGGCGAATTCTTGGTGATTCTAGATCTTCTAGGCCATAGTTACGGATTTCGTTAGTTCGATACATATATCACCTTACAAAAAAGTATTACTGGTAATCACTATAGAAATAATAGTGATCAATCGTTGCTCAATGAGATTCAGTGATTATTTGGTGAATTATTAACTAAACATTATAACGATCTACCCTTATAGAAATATCATACTAAGAATCATTGATAATTACTTATTATCCAGTATTTTTAATACTGAAAATAAGTAATTATCAATGATTCTTAATATGATATTTCTATAAGGGTAGAGCAAATAATAAATTAGTTTGAAAAATACGTGATATGAAAACATTCATACATCATGAGAAAATTGATACTTGTTCCTCTCTGTAGTTTTTCTCGTTATTAGGGAATAATTCGCATCAATAATTCATCATAAAAATCTAATACATCAGTGATTATCACTATCGTCGTAATCATTCTGTAATCACGTTGTAATTACTCTGTAGCATTAGTAACTCTGTAATTTAAGTTACTCATTAGTCACTAGTAATAAAATTACTAAGCAAACTGATTTATTACTGACCTATATGATTTATTACTGATCAATACTGTTTTGTAAAAGTCGCTCATACCGATTCGCGTGAAGATCTTCCCGTTTACGAATTATCGCGTTTTTTCGCATGCAGATGAGGATCAGATCGTCCCGTTGATATCCGAGAAAAAAATCGGTCTCACTCAGATGAATCTGTACGCTACCATGGAGATCTCTAAGCGATATCCCAACGTCAAGGCGATTCTCGTGCTCACACAGAGCGTGGATCTTCATCGCGTCTGGGCGCAGGCGAAGTTTGATATCTACACGTGGATCAAGGACAGCGCGGAGAATCTGTTGATCGTGAAGATAGGCAAGCACGTCGGGGATAACGATGTAGAAACCGCCAGTTGCGTGTTAGATTTCATTACGGAAATTATGGACGAGGTTCGTAACCGCTTGTCGCATAATTTCACGATGCGATGTACAATCTGAAGGAAAAGTACCAATCCCTGGATATATATCTAATTCTGGACATTCTTATTCTTTTGGTCTTTAAATATAAACATTTAAAATATAAAATGTATGTATACAGAGTCGAACTCACAGAGGAGCTGCGGTAGATTAAATCAAACTGAACAAAAAGTTTCACAATTCGTTTCCGCTTTTCAAATGAAACTTTGAAAGCACTATTTCCGTCTGTCTGATATCTGTCGGTTAAAAATAATATTAAATTTGCAAAATAAACAAAGGCTCAAAGTGGGTTAAAGATTTCTATATACATACATTTTAAAGATATACATATAAACACATGCGTGTGTGCATTATTAGATAATAGAACGCCTAGAACTGCCTACCTACAGCATCTATATAAGACCGCAAGGAACCGGGGCGACAACAACTGATATAATACTCACGAGTAAGACAATGTTGCCGAAAGTCATCGTGGGAAGACGTGAGTTCTTATTAGGGACGAAGAAACGCGTCGTGTGCCAAGAAAAGAATAACAAAGAATACATCATCAAATCGTTCGATCAGTTGCTATCCGAAGGACAATACGCGGTGGGAGAGTTAAAAGTACGAAGAGTCCGATAACTTCGGGCAGAGTTTGTCTAATATGCGATTAACATTAATTAGGTGTTACTGGATGAGGAAGCGAATATTATCATCGACGATGAGGAGACGAAGCGAGAATTACACAGGACAAGGATGTTGCAACGTCGTAGTACGTTAGAATTGGGCGCGACATTTATTCCTGACGAGGAATACGATCTTAACGAGTCCAATAACGACGCGACGAAAACAGTAAATGATTTTAACCCTTTAAATCTCGACATATCTTTACATATAGGGTGTCCCAGGACAATAGTACCATCGCTTGTGAAGGGATGTAGATTAGGGTGTAGATTGTTATTTCTCTATTAAAATAACACTAAATTTGTAAAGTAAAAAATTAAAGATCAGAGAATTAAACAGTTCCATCGCGCTGCGATAAATATCCGAGTATTAAGCGTCTCACGCGTTTCTTGCGTATATGCACTTAAATATAATTATCACCTAAAGGAGAAGCTGGAGGTAGATGATGGGAAAGCGAAAACGTTGAAGAACATGTACATCGAGCTTGTTATGAAAAGCAGACAATTATATTTGGACTATCACGGGAGTCATCCTGGCTTCTTCTCTTTAGTGGTAAAAGATATACATTGTTTTCATTCGTATAAAAGTTTTAGTTAAAAATAATATAATACTGTATACCGTTATATGTCGCAGTTATTCATGGACGATTATATAAGAGCTTTCGATTCGCTAATCGATTTTATACAAGAGTTATGCGTAAATCAGTCTTATAGGAAATCCATCTTCCTTTCGGAAATGAATCATTTTACGCAGATAGCGATTCCTGCTGCGCTCGAGAGTATCGTTAACGAAATGAGAGAGTGAGTATATATATCATAAAATCTTCGTAAAACTTTTCAAATCCGCACCTCAATTTACAGTTTTTTTTTTATCTTATCGATACAGAAATGTTTCAGTATCGAAACGTCAACAGAAAACAATATTTCACACACAAAGAACCACACTGCAGAAGTGATGAGCGGACGATCATCATCAAACTGCGGAGAATTCTAACTTACAACAACATAGAACAAAGTCTCGCTGTGACTATCACTTTATGTGAGGAAAGAAAAAAACAATTCTTAACACACTTGACGCTTCTTATAAAAATATATAGCGCAAAATTTGCAGTTATTAATATTATGCGTACGACGATAACAATAGTATATTGGTCTGTAGTTGTTAAAAATGAACATATCTTCAAAAATAGTTTTTAATCTGAGGAACATGTCACCTGTCTTATAAATATGCGAGAAAGAAAGAACGTAAAAAGTTATGTGCTTGTACTTCGTTTGCATTGTTACTATTGTCCTTGCATTGCGTTCAAGTTATATTTGCACATATATTAATAATCGGAGTTAGGTGTTTACGCGTAAAACATAATATACTACGTCTACGTGTAGACAACGTAAACTATGTCACTATGAAATGTCATATATGTAGACAATGAACAATCTATGGTATCGTTTAATGAACGTAGTTTGCTAAAAAATTAATGAAAAAGTTAATATTTTTATATAATCCCTGAAAGAATCCTGATGCAAAGTTATTACTTGTTTCCTGAACAAGTTAAAGTCCACAGAATTTCCTGGCTACATTTTTACCTACAGAAAATAAAATCTATCAATCTGTCACATAATGAAATAAAAATTTCAATTGCAAATTGCTATTTCCTATTTCTTTTAAACATTACATCTTTACATAATTAATGATAAGCCAAAACAGATACGGCAAACGTCTCATAATTTAATTTTTCCTTTTTTATACATTTTAATATAATTTGAAATATTTTTCACATAATTTATATTGTCTACATAAAAAACGATCACACGTATCACGTGTATACATCACGTAAAAAATATATAAACAATCCGCGTAGACGTAATCTTAAAATCTATGGCACAAGCCTGTTAATAATTACGTCAGTTTTACTATGCCATGATAAAACAACAAACAATACATTGCAATGCGCGGATATTTTTTACTTAAATCTATAAAACACTAAGAAAATTTATTTCTAAATTAAAAAAATTTATCTCTAAAAATTTAGAAAATTTATTTCTATCTTTATATATTAGCCTCTGTTGGAACTTCAATCGTATACTACTATTTAGTCTCTATGACATTCATTGAATTGTTTCTTTGATTCTTTAACTTTCAAATGCGCGTTGATACGATGTGATTACCGTTTAAATTTACTGCGTTTGAAGCTACGTCTACTTGTAGATTTGTGTCGCAATTTATGCTTTGTACAGAGAAGTCTTGTTCAGTGAACGTAACCAAGGGATTCGTAACGAGATGAGGTAAAGAAAACACGAGTCTGGTTTGATCGTCGACGCCATACATTTTCACGTTATCTGGTTGCATCCACGTTTCTTCGTTTGCGTTGTCTCGATAATTTGTCTGCTTCATATTCGTATCCTGAGTTTGAACATGTGACACGAAACTATCTGATATTTCTGCAGCATTCACGTCTATGTTAAAAATACCTGAGTTGTCTTGGCATTTCGGGTGAATATCTAATTTTTGCCTCTCACTTGATACCAAATCATTCTGTTCGCACCTGCAAAAGAGCCAAATAAACAATCGTGACTATTAAAGGATGAATGATTTCGTGATGAATCTCGCTCACTTTTTTTGAACTTTCTTCTCCTGTCTCATCTTGCTTCCATCTGGATCATGTATTTTATGGTGGACCAATAAGTTGTATCGTTCCGCGAATCGTTTTCCGCATATATAACAGCTGTAGGGCCTCTCACCAGTATGAACTCGCATATGCCTCTTCAAGTGCGACGTTGAGAGCAAAAACTTGTCGCAAATCTTAAGAGAAACATACTTTTATTTTAAACTTGTCGCAAATCTTAAGGCGGAATTCTTGATTGACGACGTCAGAAGACGTCGAGAAAATACACGATAAAAATTCTTGCAAAATATGTTGAAATATATATCCATAAAGTGATGCTTGTAATGGGTCGGGTACATCTTTAAAATAGTCCAAACGTTTTCCTTTTTTACTCTAACTTACTATAAAATTAAAGTAACACGCAATCTATCTTTTTACCTACTTTTTTCTCCATGATTTTGTCTTACGTTAATTTTACAGTTGTTCATTGGTTGTTAAAACAAAAGAAAAGTGTTTGAGCTATTTTACACATCTGCTCGATCGATCGCAAGTATCATTTCATGGATAAATTTTATTTATACGCATTTTTGCAAGAATTTTTAGGCCAGTATTCAAAATCGGAACTTATATTTAAGACTGTCTTAAATATAAGATTTGAATACTTTAGTGTGTATTTTCTCACTCTTCTGACACCATAAATCAAGACAGCCACGCTGAGCAACTAAGAGCCTTAAGAAAAATATAATCATATATGTAATATAATATATAAAATCAATATGTGTGTGTGTGTGTGTACTTTCACAAATGCATATTTTACATATATTCATACAATGAAAAACTTACTTCACACTTGTGAGGTTTCTTGCCATTATGAGATGACATGTGCATGTTGTACGATGTGTGATGTATGAATCTTTTGCCACACATTTCACATTGATAAGGAGTCTCACCAGTATGTATTGGTAGATGTCTTATTAACGCGCCCTTTTGCGTAAAACACTTCTTACAATAGCTACATTGGAAGGGATTTATGCCATTATGCATTCCAACATGCACTTCCAGGGCGTGTTTGTGTTTGTAGACGCGCCCGCATTTTTCACACATGAATATCCTTAATGTTAAATGTGTTTTCATGTGCGCTCTCAATTCTGCTCGTGTCTTCCATTTGGTTCCACAAGTAGAGCATAAATGTTCCATAGACTCTGAATTGTGCTTTAACACTCTTTTTGAATTCTCTGAAGCTGGTGCACAATATACTTCTGTTGAAGTATTCACATTAGCAATACCACAATAATCAACTTCTCTTCCAATATCACAATAATCAACTTCTTTTCCTGAAATTTAAATAATGTAATATGATAAACCAAACGTAGTTTGGTACTAGTACATAGTGTTTCATAAAATTATAACAATATAAAAATACAATTTTTCTATTTTATCTAAAAAATTTTACCTATTATATACCACTACATTATTAAGTACAAATATTAATATATTATATTAATAAAATATGGGAAAAAAGATAAAAAAGAAATATTATTTTTTTATGTTACTTATAAAGTTGCACTCACTAAATGAGTTTTCTTCATCTGTTTTGGTTTCTACGATATTTACACAAGTTTTATATGCATGTAAGAAGTTTTGTTTCTGTGTTTGATCATTTTGAGGTAGAGTAGAATCTTTGATATTGGTCTGAGATATATCTTCCTTGCTCAAACAATTAACTTCCTCAATTTTTGTACTTGTGTTTTTAATAACTTTAGTAGTATTATTCTCTATGATTGTGTCGATACTCTGAATATTCATATCTTGATTAAATATTGCATCTTGTGAAAATGTCTGTGATGTAATGATCTCATTGCCAATAGATCTGAAGGGCAAAGTAGCCTTTATTTGATGTACCATGCCATCTGTAACCGCTTCATTCTGCTCGCCGAAATTCTCCACAAAATCATGTCCTTTGCCTTGCAGTTCTTGCTTGATAGCTCTTTCTTTCCTGCTTCTTCCATATACCTTGAGAATCTCACAACGTATGTTCGCTACAGTACACTGGGCTTGCTCCAGCATTTGGAAGAGTTTGTAACATTGTAAGCAGATGTAAGTGCTGCGAAATTCCAAAGTAGTAGGTCTGAATATTCGTGTAGCGAAATTGACGAGCGGCTCTCCGTCACGTTGAGAAGAAGTACAAATATTCACACTGGACGAGTCGTTGACAGTTATATCACAGATCAGGCAAAATAAATCCGACATTCCTGTCATGATTATTCTCTCTTGTTACAGAACAGGAGAAAGCTTTAAAAGCGAATTATCGTTTTCAAGACATAATTAACTTATTCGCCACAGCAATATTACAAATGTTTACTGTGTGTTTATTTATACATACATATCACTGTATAGTCACGTAATGTAAAAATTATAGTACATACGCAACATAATTTTTCTGCCTCCATCTCTCTATACTATAGTATTTGCGTTCGCTTTGGATGCCTTCGTGCTGATAGCATCATTTTATCTTTATGCACATTACATGCCAAGGTAAGACAAAGTGATACTTTCAGCATATAAGCATCTAAAATGAACGCACCGGAGCGGCGCAACGATGATCCAACTACGTGGATCAAAATAGTCTCTATTCTAACTCTAATAATGTTCGTTTTCATTAACTACGTTATGTTACATTTTGTATACTTTAAACAAAATTAGATTAGATATAATGTTTGACACTTCTTGAAAGAAAGAAAGGAAGTAAAACATTGTGAGTACAGGAAGAGAAGCTAAGATGACAAGATAGTTCATTCGATTCGATTGCACCTCACTCTCTCTCTTACACTTTCTGCACTTATAATTATATATACATTCGGGTCTCAAGCAAAAAAGGGAAAAGAACAAAATGATTATGTACTTTGAATAAAATTATCAGGTATATGTTTGACACTACTTTGAAGAAAGAAGAAAAGTAAAATAATTGTAGTACAGGAAAAGCAACCAGAAACAGGAAGTATAACGAATCATTTGATTCGATTGCACTTTCTTTTAAAACTGCTGCACTTACATTTATATATGCATTTGAGTCTTGAGAGAAAGGATGAAACAAAATGCAGAATATACAATTAAAACAAATGGTGATTTCATGTATGACTAATATCATACAATTTTCTCAATCCATCTGCAATATCTCATCAATATCCGAATCTAAATCGGAGTACTTCAACGGAGACAACTGATTCTCACGTTCAGCTACAGTGAGATCTTTATCCTTCAAAGTTCGCGGAGCAGGTTGCGGAAATAGCATGCTACTTTTTGCTTTGGGACTCGCAAAGCTCCGTATGGGGCTCTCCGAAATCGTGTCCGGAAGACTAGTTGCATTTAACAACCTATTCCCCGCGCTGTAACCCGCCAGATCCTGCAAATTCATGTTCGCCCGGAAGATCGTTTCAACCGATCCCACAGGAGGCTTCCTCACTATGTTCAACTGGAAAAGAATTCAAAACGATTATTTCTGACTAATCTCAATCGATTTCTCAAAATGTTGATCAATGCTTCTACAGCATATTCCTCACCTGTTCCTGTATCTTCTTCGAGATCTCCGCGATTTTGTCACTTTGCGAGGTTTTTAGAAGGATATTACCTGTGCAGAGTTGTAAAAATATCAATTAAATTTTTCTCAACTTAATGATTGATTTGAACAAACATGTTCTTAATCGTCAATTAAACACGCGATAGTGAATTAAACAAATAATTACTTGCAACCTTATACCTGTGCTCATGGACTTCTCTTTCTGCAATGGATAGTCTCTCGTCTCGAGAGAACTTGAGATGTTCCAGTCGCTGTTATTCACTTGGCTCCTTGCATTCGGGTCGTTTTCCGGTGCTATCGCTTCATTTTTTCTATCTTCTAAGTCGAAGATGACTTTCTTCTTGATCAAATTGCCGACCGAACCACTAGTGGTTGGTTTCAGGACGCTTTTATTATTCTTCGGTGATACGATCGAATCTTCTCGCTGCGCGACCGTGCTGTCCGAGTCATTGTTTTCAGGAAGCTTCGATGCTATCAGCTGCTTCCTGCCGATTGGAGAGTCTGCTTTACGCGCGCTACTATCCTGCACCGTTATCCTTGTGGACGAGATCTGTTTGACAGTCTTCGGCGAGCTTTCAGCGGAACTTGCGGAAGAGATATTCCGATTCGCATTCTTATCAGTAATTAATCTCGGCTGCGCCGATAATACTTTCGGACTAGTGTAAACATCCGGCCTGTTTCTTATCAGCGAAGATCGACGCGTATCCTCGAATGTCTCCTCGTCTTTATATTTTCGAGGGAGCAGCTCGATCTTCTGCTTCAGGCGTAATTTCGACGGCGTCGTGTTTCCGGTTTTCTGAACAGCTACATATTCATCTAAGGAGAAAAAAGAAGTTATATTAAAAGATGAGACATAATGCTTCGTATTAAAACTGCTAGATATGAAAAATCATATCAACAGTTTATAATAAAGTTTTTTAAATATAATTTATAATTATATATACATAATAAATATGAATGTTTTAATAATATATATCGCAATAATTATACAGAGTGTTCGAACAAAACACTAATCTTTTTTAATTAATAACTAAACATCTACGTGATCATTTGGAAGATGGTAGAAGACTATTTTGTCTAGTTTAATCTAATATACAAGTATAAAGCGGTAAACATTACCATCACAACCTGTCTACCGTATGGCGCGTGATTCACGAATCTTCATAGATTAATGACTCAAAATTTTACGTGGTTCGTAAAATGGTAAAGGAATTTTATGTTTGACCTAATCTACCTGTACACCGCGACTCCTCCGTGAGTTACCGGACACTCTGTACAATTGCATATATAAAATTTCTAATGTATTTATAGTAATTACCGCTGTCTATATGACTGCCAGGTGCTTTCACGGCTTTCGATCTGACGTGAGTGACTAGCTTGTGCAAAGGAGACTTCTTCGTGTTCGCAATTTGCTCCGATTTCTCACGACTCGCGGATATCCTTTGCAGGAGATTCTTGAGTAGTTTCTGTTTTATTCGATGGTACTGCGCCAATTTCTTCGCGTCAATACTCTCTTGATGTCTCACAATGTCCATCTTTTGCTTAAACGTTGCCGCGGGTATACCTTGCCATTCCGGATCAATTCCTAGATCTCTCAGTCGATTGTCGAACATGCTGCGCGCATCCTCCTGTATCGATTCTCTTCTCGCGTCGGGGGATTTCACCGCGGACTTTATTTCGTATTGCTTTACCGTAATGTCATCGTTTGTTGTAACGCTCTCGCTGTCGGACTCTGATTCTGATTCCGACGTAGACAACGAAGACTCGGACTCCGTCATGGAACTTACACTACGCTTCTCCGAGAGTTCGAATCTCTTGTTGTTTTTCGTCTCATCCGTATGGAATAATCTTTTTCTTTCTGTGTTATATGTCTTTGTTACGTTTACAGGAGAGTCCTCCAAATCTTTAATGCTAAAACTTCTGTTCGAACGGTTTAACGTTTTATCTATGTCTTTGGATGTGTCATGCTTTGCTTTGTCTTTCGTTCTTCTCTCTCTGACGATCTCTGATCTTTGCGAAAATTTCGGATCTGGCTTGGCGGCTGCGTGTTCCGCGGTTCTGCCGAGATCGGTGATCATCCTTCTGCTGTCTCTGTTTTTCACGATATCCATCCTATTAGATGTGTATCTGTCGCTGTATTCTCGACTAGATTCGCTGCCGATATCTTCGATAATCATCTCGCCATTTCTGGTGCTGCTCAAGTTCTTACGATAAGACTCGTCATTGTCGGTGTAACTATTCACGCTGTCGCGTTTCATTTTCAATAAAGGCGACTCGTGAAATTTTTCCACCGCATCAATCTTTTCCCCCGTTTTGTGATTATTGTTTTGTATCTGCGAATTACTGATCTCGCGTGATAAGTTATCCAATTGCTTTCCTTGTTCTACTAATATGTTCGACTGATCCATCGATAGTTTCTCCAAATCGTGCACCTTGGACGTATACTCGGACTTCGTACGGTCGGCCACTTGTTGAGTCACTTTCAGTTCCGTGGTCAATCTTTCAATGTCTCTGTGATGTTGTGCCTCCATGTCTTCCAGCTTGGCCTTCCAATAATTTTCTTGCGTTTGTAATTTCGCCTGCATACTTTCCATGCCCGGAGTCAACTAGAAAATAATTTCACACGCTGGATGTAGCAACATCATCCTCTCGCAAAGTGATAATACATAATAAAGTTACATTCTTACTCTTTCGAGAAGCTGATTTCTCAGACTTTCAATTTCCCTTTCTTGTTGCCCAATTAAAGTTTTCACGTTTGCTTCCAAGATACTCTCATTCACATTCTGCTCTTTCTCTCTTAATGCCTGTAAAGAAATTCATTCAATATTATAATATAAAGGAATAAATACTGCAAATACTAAAGCTATTGACACGATAACTTACACGTATCTCATTAAACAGCATGTTCTTCAAGCTGCTGATATCCTCTTGATACCTTCTTTGCTCTGCTTTGTCAGTTGTGACGACATTCGATTCATTTTTGCTCATATTCCTGACATAGTTTCTCTCCGTATTGTCCAGCAATTTATCAGATTCGTTCATTATCACTCTCTCGGTCTGATTGAGTCTCTCTTTCAAAGTCTTTATCTCATTGTGCAATTTTTCAGTTTCTGCTCGATAATGTTCGTGCACAGGAGATGTAGACATACGCATGTCTGATATGTACGAGTGTCGACGTGCTACATGAGCATTTACAAACAGAGCAGATACAAAAGTTTTCGGACAATGCGGGCACTGGCGTAAAGTTCGCGATTAAATGTTAGAGATATATTGCAAATTCACGATTTATAATTAACAAGGTATACAGGATCATTCTAGCAACTGAGTTCTTTTCTAAGTCAAGATAGAAAAAAGTTGTAGAGTTAAATCTTAGTTAGATTTACGATATATTTCATAAATATTAAAAATTATACAAAAACAGTTTTTATATAATACAAAAGTATTACTCAAGAACTATTTATACACATATGCATTTAACATCACCATTTTTTAAAGGTTCCATTTTACATTGCATCTTCAGATTCAAATATTCTTTTCCAAGTAGATTGTTTGTATTGATGTAATAAATAAATAACTGTAAAAGGAAATATGAATCAAACAATAAAATTAGTTTATTCAAATTGTGTTTTCATGTACTTCCTAAAACAATTGTTTCACAAGTAAAAAATATAACTGAAAAGAATAAATCTGTTATCATAAATTGAAATAGATTATCAATAAAGCATGATTTAATGAAATATATCACAGAATGGTGGATTATACTAGTTTTTTCTCTGCTACTTCTTTTCATTGTAAAAAGAGCTATAACTAAATTCAGTTACTAGAATCACTCTGTATAACTTATAATTAAAGTTGTACATTATCTTACTTTGTAAATCTCTCCAGTAGAATCACCAACTCTGGTTTCAATAAATTTAGACTTTTCTTTCAATTTCTCCTTCATACTCCTTATCGTCTCCTCTAAGCTAGTAATTTCCTTCTTCATGGCAACATTTTGCTCAATTTTCAGCCTTAACTCATCCTTCAATATTATTACACTGTGATCTAAGTACTGTTTGCAATATAATAAATACTCCACTGACAGTTGCGCTAGTCTAAATAATTTAACAAAATTAGAATCTAAGATCTTGACGTCGTATTCACTCTCCAAACAATAATCTATTACGTTGTTGATGTTCTCATCGATGGTCGAGAAATCTCTCTCGCGTATCACTCTGTCTATGTCTATGGCACCTGCAACATGCGAAAGATTAGTCAGTAATAATCGCGAGAATGAAGTCTGCATCACTTCGTACGGACAACATCCGCGTACTTATGCGATTCCAATCCACTCGTACTCTAGAGCCGTGCATGTTGAAGTAAAATCCCGACTCCCTGGCCAGTTTCGGGAAGTCGTGGCACCAATTGGTACCGACACGAAATGAAAATGCCATTGGCGCGAACGAATTTATTTACACTGCACAAGACGTAATATGAAAATGAACCTCACTTCATTATATATCTGTTTGACATTTGTGTCTCACGGCTACCTGTGCGATAAATTCTGCATGAGATCTCCACTGATTAATGAGAAATGCATGAAAGAACTCGGCGAACCGATCGACATTCGCAAAACGGAGTGTATACAAGGTTGATGTAAACATAAACAATGAACGGCGTCTGCGTTGCTGCGCCATCTATGACAGCTCTCAGCGCCCTCACCTTTCATACGGGAAGGCCTAAGGGCTATCGCACACAAATTGACATAACTGCATATGCATAGCATAAGATCGTATGGACCAATGAGCATCGAATATTAAGCATCGAACACCAATATGGCGACTTAATACTCGATGCTCATTGGTACATACGGTCTTATGCTATGCATATGCAGTTATGTCAATTTGTGTGCGATAGCCCATAGCCCTAATACAATGCCTGTGTTTAGCAGAAAAAACTGCTTTGTAACTATGTAAAATTCGTGAATCTGATTGGTACATGCTCTTGGATTTAACCAAAATTAAGAACATATAATCCAATCAGACTCACGAATTTTACAACAGTTGCAAAGCAGCTTGCTCTACTGAACGCAGCCAATGCAAACATATTGCAAGCAGAGGGAATAGGAACAGAGAATAGCACAGACAACTGAAGTACCCAGATTTCAGCTTACGAAAAATCGTGTATCGATGCATAATAGAATATGGCAGAGGCAATAGGAACAGAAACAATTTACATATTGTATATATACAATATGTATTTTTTTAAAAGATTATTAAGACATAGATTTTTTAAGTTACATGTAGGATATTAAAAAACAAATTAAAATTGTAATATTTACATATAAAAAAATAAACATCATTAAATTCTATTTTATTTATTTTCAGTGTCGTTTACATGCTAACAATGTGTGTGTAATAACATAATTGAATGTTTGAAATGTATAAAACTATGATTGTTCTTTGGAAAGTCTATGTAGGGTAATAAAAACTTGTTACTTTTTTTATACTAACTAAAAATTTCTTCTGAATTATATGATTATTGTAGATGCGTTAAATACTCGTGAAAATAAGAATAGGAAACTGTAATGCACTCCGGTATTATACTAAGAAAATTAACTGCATTCCAATAAATATATTGTACTATGTAGCACAATGTAATGTAACACGTTCTTACTGAGAAACACTTAATAATATCTTACTGGTATTAATTGACCTTGAATCTAGATAACAGATTTAATAGATATTTTGCACATGCGCAGCAATCACGACATCAAGAAAGTATCTAAAGCAAATAAAATAGAGTATCATTATTGGGCTCTTTTGTGTATCAGCGAAAAATGTTTAAAATTTTTAAAAATTAATATAAAATAGGTGTGTTTATACGTGTGTGTATATATAACATATATTTTAGGTCGTTGTTCACAACGATCTATATAATTAAACAGAGTATTCGGAAGGTATACTGTGAAGCCATTCCCAATAGCACAACTTCCCAGGGACATCCCAAAGACGTCCAAAGGATGTCCCTATGTTCTAAGAACGTCCGCAGAATATCCATAGAATCGTGTGCTGTCTGAAATTCTGAAAGTTGGCAGAAAAATATTGAGGCAAGGAGCTATCTTTATCAAGTATACTTCTCTCTTTTCTTTCAAAACTAGGGCTGCGTTCGGAAGTGTCACTCGAATACTCTCCCTCTCTTTTTATCTCACTCTTGTATTTCGCTCACTCCAACGGCTATCGTCTAGTAGTGTGCACACTCTGTGTGTTTCTGAACGCAGCCTAAGGATATACTTTTCTCTTTTCTTCCAAAGTCAAGTGTATTTCCCTTTTTTTCTTATATATATTCTAACCTTCATTCAAATCCTTTATCTCAAGTCTCTGTTTCATAATTTATAATTATATTTATATCTCAATTTCTTTAACTCTTACCACTTTTTTTGCGTATATTCTGCTTACCTATTCTTGACAGCTCTCTTGATAGCATACATACATTACTAACTGGTTGAAAAGAGAAAAGGAATACTTAAAGATTATCATTCTCTCCCCTTCACATGTCAACTTCACCTTTTTTACACGGATTCTATATGGATGCTCCATCTAGTTATATAGGTCGTTAATTAGCCATAGGTGAGTTAAGTAATTATTATTTTTGAAAATAATCTTTTATGAATAATTGTAGAATAATTATTGTAGAAAGCTCATAATGCTCATGTGCATTATGCCTGTATCAGACTATAGATTGGAGTCTGAAGTTTGTGGACTGAAAATTGGAACTTGATCAATTAGAACAAAGCAATTTAAGACAGAAATTTGATAATTCGTCGAAATCTAATTTTCAATCCGCAATCTTTAACTCTCCGAGAACACACCTATTTTTTCAAGCATAGAGTACACTCTGGGTCAATCTGACCCTACGCTAACTTTGAGGGTCCGCCATTTTAAAACGACGTGTGCGATTAGCTTAAAAAAATTTCTAGATATACCTGAGATATAGAAAAATCACGTAAAATAAATTAAAAATGTCGTTATAGTTATTAACATATCTAAAAAAATTCTCAAAAAAAATTTTTTTTTGTAAAAATTGTAATTTACAAGAAACAATCGTACCCAAAACTATAGATAGAGGGCGTCAATCCCGCCAATTTTCAACATATTCATGATCAATGTGAGGTAAGGGTCAAATTGACCCAGTGTGTTTTCGGAGAGTTAATCTCCAATCTTTAGTTTGATACAGATTTTATTGGATTCCTTACTATTTCGACGCGCATGCGTTAATTGCTTATCATATCTATCAACTTTGCTAAAACCTAAGTAGCATAGTAGCGTCTGCAAGGCGCTCAGAAAGCGCTTTTGCAGGTGTCTTACTGCTATATAAGCGCTATATAAGCGTTTTGCAAGTGCTTTGTGCTGTACGTGGGAACCACTTAATGATAGTTAAATTTATAGGAATAAATTTATTTACTTCAGTCATATTTTCTAAATATAAAATAATCACGTGTGGTAGCATACGAAGGCGTAATTCGAGCGAACCACACACACACACACACATATATATATATGCATATATAATGTGTGTAGAATTCTCCAATTTTAAACACTTGAAATATTCTTATCGAAAGAACTTCAGAGAACACTCAATTGAGAGTTACAACAGAGGCTTATATAACATGTCTATATATCCTTCAATTCACTGTGTCAATCATTATCCCCTCTTATGCTTTGTCGAATTGCTTTAATTTGTCGAATGAATTGCTATGTCAAATCATTCCGGTAGGTGGAAAGAATAACGTCAGATTATTCGTTTCCCCGTTTTTTAAAGTGAGCAGTGCGTGCGCAACCACACACACAAGTTTGACGCAGAATCACAAGTGTGGCTTTCGTGAAGTAGTGCCATTCAGTTTGACGTTGGGTACATCGTTGGGTAACTCGCTGACGCCGGAAACGAGAGGAGAGATGGACTCCACGAAAAAATTCGACAATCCAAATCCTCGGGCATCTGCAAATCCATTGAGCAAGTTGGTTTTCGGGTAAGTCGAACATACCACGAGTGCAGCACGTGTCACAAAGTTACCATCACAAATTAAGCAATCATAAAATCAATATAAAATGCCTAGTGGTGTCACACATATCTGTAACATGGACACTCGAGAAGCACACTTCTATTATAAGTAGAGGAAATAAATCTTGAATGAAATAATTGATTTTTCAAAGATAAGTTCTTATCTATGATGTCTGACAGATTAGATTCTTCGTTCAACTATAATATAATCATTATCATACCATATGTGTTTAAACAGTACTACATAGTATATTTAGATAAAGTAAGTTTAAGTAATTATAAATTGCTTTTTTCCCAAATATTATTCAGATAACAATTTATTACTCCACATGCAAATCATTTTAATTAGATTTCATACTGTGAATATGTCATATGATAAGTAAAATTTACATTTATTTTACAAAGTTGTATTTATTTATACATGTCACATTTGTGGAATTGTGCTATAAATATTTAGATATGTATAGTGTACTGATTACTGCTTTATAATCAAGTTACTTCCTAAAACGAAAGCTTTTTCTCAAGAATTCTCAGTGAATTACCTTTACTTTGAAAAGTAGGAAATGATTATGTTGAGATTTGATGAAAATTTCTGTCATAACTATTCTTCAAGAGTACACAATTTGAAGCTTAAAACTTCAAGAATATTAATAGAGACTTAAAGGTCTGAGTATCTCTTATAAGAATATCATGCAATAGCTATGACTTTTAGTTTCATCATTACATCATAGTTAAGTATAGTACAGTACTAAGTATAGTACTATGAACACAGCAGTTTTTGTTAACCTACAATGTTATATATATAATATTATTATACAATATTATTATACATATAATATACATATTATATGTAATATATACATAAATATAAAATAATATATATATTTATACATTATTATATATTTATACATACATAAATATGAAATAATATATATATATATTTATACATTATATATTAATATATACATTAACATTTAAAAAACATTAATATTAATATTTATTCTTCATAAATTTATGATTTTATGAAATTAAATATTTATATTATATTTTTGTCTAAATTTTAGAAACCATATAAATTACTCTTTATTTTAATACTTTATTATAACTTCTTTATTTAAAT
Source organism: Odontomachus brunneus (assembly GCF_010583005.1). NCBI lineage: Eukaryota > Metazoa > Arthropoda > Insecta > Hymenoptera > Formicidae > Odontomachus > Odontomachus brunneus. The sequence continues at coordinate 2,436,128 of NW_022639460.1, read as the reverse complement.
ATCTGCATCATATAAATGATTTCTGCCTTTACTTTAGAATCCATACAAATTATCTTTGTTTCATTTTAATATTTTTTTGATTTGAACAAATATCTTCTAATGTAATCTTATATGCAGATTTATTGATTATTTAACATCATGTTTCAGCTGGTTGGCCAGTTTATTCTGGTATGGGAAAAATCATGATTTGGAAATGAAAAACATGTATAATGCCTTGCTGGATGATGTTAGTGAACCTTTAGGAAATAAACTAGAACAGTAAATAAGTTATTTTTCATTAAACATACATGAAATATTAAATGTTCAATGATAAATTTAGAATATAATATGTAGTATACATTGTATTTATATCATTGTGCAAAGTAATAATACTATATTATAACGACTACTTTTTTTAACACTATAATATATAGTTTATAATTTTATTATCTAATACAGTATAATCTAATTATTTAATAATTAATTCTGTCGATAATTTTTTCGTGGATACTTTCAGAAATTGGAAAAATGAAATACACGCGGCCGAGAAGAGCGGCAGAAAACCCAAATTCTTCACGGCTCTGAGAAAAACGTTCATTTGGTCGTTTTTGTATTATGGAGGATGGACTTTATTTTTGCTTACTGTTTTGAGGTGAATCGATTCGTTACAATCAATAACGATCATCTCATATCATTTATCGTTGAGAAATATTTTCTTCGTCATAAAATATAAATTTTTAAAAGGTAATAACTTAATTGCAATTGCTGGATGCAAATAAAATATTTATATACTTATATATTAATAATAATAATATACAAGTCAGTGCAATATAAAATTATGGGACGTCTATCATACTATGTGGTCATTTTCAGATGCAATAATCGCATACAAATTAGATTGGATGATCAAAATACAAATATTAAAGTTATTAACTTATATGCGATTATTGCGGTTGATATAGTATGGTCGAAGCATTCCGTAATTTTATATTGGTAACTTGTATATTAATAAAATATTTTATTCATACTAAACAACTGCAATTTGGTTATCGTTGTCCTTTTAGAATCTTATATTGTGATTTGTAATTTTAGAATTCTTAATCACTAATATAATTATTAATCATTAATATCTTTTTCGTGTATATAGAATCGTGCAGCCATATATATTAGGTCTGCTAATTTGGCATTTCGATCCGAGAGCGACGTCCACCAAAACTGAAGCATATTTGTACGCTTCCGGCGTGATAATTGCAGCAATATTAATAACATTTATCACACATCACTCTCATTTAGGTTTAATGGAAATAGGAATGCGAATGAGAATAGCGAGTTCCTCGTTAATGTACAGAAAGGTGATACGGCAATTTTATAAGAAGTAATATTTTGATCCATTGACTTGACAACCCAATTCTCTCATGTATAACATTATTTTATACTGTTTGTTCCATAAAAATTGCTCATATATAAGTATTTTTTTACTCATATATATATATATATATATGTTTATTTATTTATTTATTGTTATTTATATTAATGTTATTTATATTATTATTGTTTATTTATATATTTATTTATTATTATATATGTTTTTACTGTTTTTCTTCTTTTAAGATGTTACGGCTATCAAAATCTTCTACTACCACCACTCCGGGTCAAGTAGTTAATCTGTTATCGAATGACATGTCGAGATTTGATCAAATGTTCATAATGCTCCACTATATTTGGATAATGCCCATACAAGGAGCTATAATCGCATTTCTCATTTGGCAAAACGTCGGCGTAGCTTCGTTAGCAGGCGTTTTTCTTATAACTATCCAAACTATTCCCATTCAAGGTATCGTTACGACAATATTGTGATTAACTATAAGTCATGGGTGTATTTATCGCGATTAAGTTAAAACATTTTGCAGGATACATCACAAAGTGGACGTCAAAGTTGCGTTTAAAAGTTGCAATGAGAACCGACGAGAGAGTTCGTTTAATGTCTGAGATAATCAGTGGCATAGAAGTTATCAAAATGTATACTTGGGAGAAACCGTTCCAGGAATTAGTCAGCCGCGCCCGAAAGTTTGTTTATTTCGATCTTACTTCTTCGTGACCGATGGAGCAGTTTAACTCAAGAATAAACATCATAATTTGATTTTCTGTAGATACGAAATCGATGTCCTCACATTAACGTCGTATCTGAGAGGCTTTACGCTAGCCACGTTTGTGTTCACAGAAAGAACAACATTGTACTTCACGATTATGACATACGTACTTCTTGGACACTCTATATCCGCCGACAAAGTATTTTCAATGGCGCAATATTATAATATTCTCCAAATTACGATGGCGATAATGTATCCGCTAGCTCTTGCATCTGCTGCCGAAGCGGCAGTGTCCATGAAACGAATCGAGGTAAAAAACAAATCGAGGTGTAGAGTGTCCCGTATCTTTAATCGATACTCTGAATCGGCTGAATATCTCTGAAATTAAGAAAGACACGGAAAAATGTTTCAAATCATAGGATATCGAGGGGGAAAGTAGATAAGAACGTTTATTTGATCCTTTGAAATAACTGAAAAGTTTTGGCAAGGTCTACTCTAATTTTTTAAATAGAATCATATAGTTTTTTTAAGATAAATTAATTTTTCTAGTCATTCTCCATACAAAAGTAAGAAAGTAAAGGTAAAATCACTGATAAGTGAATACTTCCTGAAATATTTAATATTTTATCCTGATTACTTTTCAATATGAAATATCTCGTAAATTATTTACTTTTCGACCACTTCATCTGAATAGCTTCATACGTAAAATAACATGAAAAATGATGGTGATACTAATCTTTGCACACTGGTACATCAGTAAATCTGTAAAATGCACGGAATTTTTAGTTTTTATATGTCTCTTTAAACAATTGATTTTACTCGTTATTTTACATCCAAAAATATTAGGGTATTTTGAAAACACTTTTGGCATATTTTTCTTGATTTCGGAGATATCCCGCTATATCGATTAAAATGAGACATCCCATATATCAAAGTAAATTATAAGAAAATCCAAAATATAAGCAGTGAAATTTATGTGCAGTTTATATTCGTAATATAGTTTTCTTTAAGTATTATCATCACTCTTATCTTGTTTATCTTATCTTATAATACATTGTATCATGAAAGCGTAATCAAACTGTGATAACTGATAAGTAAACTGTATTCAGTGTGTTAAAGATAAGAGCGGTTTTTCGTGATATAATAATATATTCAGTGACTTTATGTCGTTATGTCTGGCTACATTTCCGTCTGCAGATATCAATATGCAAATTGTGATAAAGTGCTATTTAAAAATTGCAAATATTTTATTTGATGACTGATGCTGTATTTGCTGTCGAAACAGCGATGTCAATAAAACTGATAAAAAATTATCTAAAGAATGCAAAAGATGTAACGTGAAATTACGCTATCTTGATGTAATACAAGATTATTCGAATTGTTCTTATCGTATAATGAAGTGCTGTCGACTTACGTTACATCAAGATTGTCTCGAATACTATAAAGATAAGAGTAGTGTGCTGAATACTATAAAGAGTAGAAAGATATATAAAAATGTTTATGAAAGGTATCAACACAGAAGAATCATATGTGTTTTCGATTTTTAGTGACCTTGCATCGTAAATCACTGAAAATGTTACAACGTATTTGCATATCGCGCGTTATACAAATGATAAAATGCTATTTAAAGTAACAAGTAAGACCTAACTGATTAACGAATGGGTGTGAAATACCATTATTAATATTATTATCTTTATTTATTTACTATTTACATACTCGGTAGAATGTTTTGATTGTACAGCTTTTGACAGTTATTGATTGCGTGAAGAATTCTATTCTCTTATTTTGCGGCAATAGCGCCGTTATCGCCGCACCCTCTGTAATTTCTATGATTCTAATTTAGAATTTCCTGTTGCTGGACGAAAACGTGCCATTAGCGCATTCTCTATTAAGCAACAAAGAAACCAGCGTGACGATGAAGAATGTTAGCGCTTCGTGGACGAACACCGCGATTGTGAACACATTACATAACATAAATATTCAAATTGGAGCCGGCAAACTTTTCGCCGTGGTCGGTGCCGTTGGCGCTGGGAAGGTACACCGTTGTATAGATATGATGGAGATAATGTTGTTTAGTGAGAAATGCTTCCCTCTCATCGCGAGATTCATTTCGTACCCTTATTTTCAGAGTTCTTTCCTACAAGCGATTCTGGGCGAACTGAGCTCGTCGTACGGCCAGATACACGTCAATGGCAAGATATCGTATGCGAGCCAAGAAGCATGGCTGTTTGCGGGCTCGGTGCGAAATAACATTTTATTTGGGCAAGCTTATGATAAAAGTAGATATCAGACAGTCGCTAATGTGTGTGCTTTAACGAAGGATTTCGAACAACTTCCATATAGGGATAAGACCCTGGTTGGTGACAGAGGCACAGCTCTTAGCGGTGGACAACGCGCGCGTATTAATTTGGCAAGGTGAATCTTTAGGATAGAATGAAACCGAGATTGACATTGCTTCAGTAGAGAAAGTTACTTTACAACTATTCTAAAATATGTGGATCTGATTGATGTATGCTCTTAGATTCAGCCAAGAGCATACACCAATCAGATTCAGGAATTTTACAACGGTTGCAAAGTAGCTTCCTTTGAATGCAACCATTATCAAGTGTCATATATGTCTTAATACTTCCTTGCTAGAATTTTTCCTAGTCTACGATTTTTACCTTATTCTTATATATAAGGTATAAGCGTGACTTTGTTACAAGCGTTGAGGAACGATAGAGGTGATCAATATAAACAATTTTATAGGAACCCATGTCCGAAAACGTTCCGTTTGAAAGTTATAAGCCTTGATATATATTATAACCAGTCTAAATAACAATGCAGCATAATAACTCAAATCTTTGATTATTACACTATAAACTTTTAATTAATGTAAATTAGCTTATTACAATTCAATAATTGCTATCAGTATATGACAGCCAGTGTTACGCTTAGATGGTTTTTAGATCTCACCTACATGATTTTAAAACCATTTAAGCGCAATACTTCTCTGATAACAGCAAATGTTTAAAGTGTAGTTATTTGTGCGGTCCTTATTTCTGCTGACACACAAATAAAACTGGTCTTGAATTTGATGAGTTGGCTGTAAACTGTTCTGTTTTCGCATGATTATAATATCATGTTTACAAACATCACGATAAAAATATCAAAGTACATGATATTAAATACCTACATGAAAGTAAATAATATGATATATCATGCTCTTTAATCCGAAAGTAATGTTGAAATTCTAAACAGAATCGTAAATCTCGTATGATCACCTTGAAAATATCGTAAATTACGTGAAATTGTAAATATTTACGAGTGACTGTATGAGATACGGTACGTATAGAATTGTAGGTCTACTCATAAATTCTTACAAATTTTACGGGGGGGAGCAAGTCACGAATCTTACGATTCTGTCTAGAATTATAGCATAAAACTATGGGGTTTACTAATATTTAACAGAAAGCAATCTAATTATACACATTAATTTTTATAATTCTCAAACGAAATATTTCCAGACATGAGTTTATATGAAAACTGTTCATATGATCATCCCTCACTTCATATTGATCTTTCAAAGTTTGTAACAAAGTTACGGTTAACGGTGTAACAAAGTTACACCCTGTATATACAGAGCCCGCCAAAAGTTCCGGAACGGCCAATTATTTCAAAAAATATTAATTTATTTAAAAAATGTTTGAAGCAAACGTAACAGGGTTTAAAAAAGCTATTAAATGTTGATATTTGTTTGACTTTGGGATGACCTTGAGAAGCGTTGTCAACATAAAAATCTTAATAGAAACCTTTATTTTTCATAGCTTGTCCTTGTATAATTGATATTGAGACATTTCCAAAACACTGGTTACGAATCTTCAATGAGAACTTTCAAAATTATAAATCTTCAAAGATTCAATATCGCAATAGCATTACCAGGTATTAGCAAGTATTAGCATTATTCTAGATGAACCACGTGGAGATAGCACGGTCGGATTTACACCTCTTTTGTGTGTGTATGTGTGTCAATACAGATAAAGACCCTATGGGTCGTCGCTCTCGTAGTATTTTATTGCTCCAAATCCTTTCTTTTGATACACACCCATATACACAACAAAGCAAGTTTTGAAGGTTATTAACGGGAGTGATAACTCTTTATCTCTGCTGACACACATATGAGAGAGATAACGAAATCCGATCGGATTATCTCCACGTAGTACACCTTGAATAATGCTAATGCCTGCGACATTAATTGCAAAATCAATCGAAGAATGTTTAATTGACGATCTATTCCTACGAATTCAACTAAAAGCTATTCAATTGATATGAGCGAAGGGAATCAAAAGAAATAAGAAATTAACAAACTCGACAAATTTAATTAAAAGTCGTTTAATTGATTGGATATATGAGCAAATTCGATCGATTTAATCGAAGAGCGTTCGATAGCAGACTTCAGTAAAATATATGAATAGTATGCATATGGAATGGAAGGATAAAAAATAAGGCAGAATATCGCAATATTTTTATTTTTTTATTTTAGTTTTTATTTTACTATTTTTTACTATAAATCTGTTATTTCTCAGAGCTGTCTACAGAAACGCTGACATCTATCTGTTCGATGATCCTTTATCGGCTGTTGACACACACGTTGGTAGACATCTGTTTGACGAATGTATAAAGGACTATTTACGAGATAAGACGAGAATTCTGGTTACTCATCAATTACAATATCTAAAACAATGCGATTACATCATCTTTCTGAATAATGTATGTAAAATGTTGGTCGTAATAGTAGTAATAGTGTATATTCAATACAACAACTGCTCACTGACCACTTAATGAGATCTTAAACTAGATCAGTGTATAATTTTAGATTTAATTAAAAGCAAGATTACAAAGCAATCCGAAAGCTCATTGGATGTTTAGTGAACGGTGTTAGAACTGAATATGTATCTCTAGTGTTAATGCTATTTTTACTATTGTTACTATTTTTTATAGTACTATTATTATTTTATATCTATTTTATATATACTTTACTATTTATATTATTTTTATACATATTATTATTTAAAAACTTATTTTATATCACATATTAATATTATATTTACTATTACCGTTATGCTACTATTTAGTTCTATTTAGAAATAAATAGTAATAATATGAAATGATAGAGTTTTTTAGGACGCGCGAGAATTAATTACGCTAATTTTCTTAGGGTCAAATCGAGAATGAAGGTACGTTTATAAGTCTTCAAGCCAAACGCGTGAATTTCCTCGAGATATTAGCGCAAGAAACTAGCGAGGACAAAGAAACGACGAAAATTGCTTTGGACTCTGTATCCGACGTGAATAGCAATGTTGACGAAGATGCAGAGGAAGAAGAGCCTCAAGAAACTGAGGAGCTCTTGGCCAAAGGAAGCATGTCGAAGTCAGTGTACTGGAAATATTTACGTAGTGGTAGCTCGATAATCATGATCATTGTTTTCCTTGTCTTCGCGATTGTGGGGCAAATCGGCAGCAGCGGTTGCGACTATTGGGTCGGTTATTGGTGAGTTATCTGCGAAAGTATGCGGTCAAGCTCAGCTTATTTTATTCAGAGAAAAGCTTTGAATTTAAATTAGTCTTATTTTATAGTTTTTGGCGTGCTGATTTATGAATATGCAAGTCCCAAGGTGGACTGACGTACCGTTCTAGAGGTGCAATTTTAAATGGGCCGTTCCCTCTGGAATGGTACGTCCGTCCTCCATGGGACTTGCATATTCGTAATCAGCGCGCAAAAAAATTATAAAATAAGACCAATCCGGATTCAAAACTTATTTTTAATTTAAATAAAATAGGCCATTAGCCTATAGGCACTTGATCGCATTTTTTTATCAAAGGAAACTCTATTCTTATGATTAATGCTAAATAAATCTTACGACGCAGGACCAGACAAGAGGAGCTACATATCAAGGCGATGCGCGAACGACATGGAAATCAAAATGATAGCTTTGCGATTTCGTCGGCGTTGAGGTCAAGAAGACAAATAGACAACACATCATATGACGAACTCAGCGATATTTCGACAATCATTGCGACAACGAATTATTCAACAGCTGAGATCAATGATACCAGTGATATGTTATTGCAAAATTTCTCTTCCGCTAATATCGTTAGTATCTTCTACGTTTATTTATAACACAATTGATCATGCAAGTAGTTATCACTCTTTTCTTGCTTCACTTAGACCAAAATTATAGATACGGATACATATCTGGACACGTACACAGCGTTGTGGATTTACGGGATATTTATCATCGCGAGCATCGTCTTCACATCGTGCCGCAATTTGATTTTTTATCAGATATGCATGAATGCCAGCAAGAATCTGCACAACTTCATGTTCTCGTGTCTGCTCAAGGCGCCGATGTCGTTCTTCAATAATAACCCATCCGGTAAGCGTGCTTGTGTGACCGCATAACTCTTAATGTGTATTGTTATTGTTATGTGTTATCCTTGCGCAAGTATAATATATGATAAAAAAGTTGTTAGAGTATTCGAGTAAGGAAAGTATTCGAGGTATTTTAGAGATGTGCTTAATCGATTGCAAGTGTTATTGTTTGTTCGAGGGGATCTAAATAACATAAATTTTCATTTGTATCCCTTATCTTTGTGTTAAAAAAATAACAGCATGCAAAATTTTATAATTTTCAGCAATTTAACAAAATAAAACAATCATAATTTTCTTTGTCTAACTTTAATTGAAAAAAAATATTGTGAAAAAGTATTGTAGAGAGATTTTTCAAAGCAAATTCTGATAGTGGATGTATTAAGGTGACACTTATTGAAGTAATGCATTTTTTCTTCAGGTCGAATTCTGAATCGTTTCTCGAAGGACATCGGTGCCGTGGACGAATCTATGCCCAGGGCTATGATAGAAGCTATTCAAATATTCATGGTTATGATAGGAATTCTGTTGCAAGTACTGATTATCAACTGGTGGATTATATTCGCCGTAATCGTCATGGCTGTTTTATTCAGCATAATAAGAAATATCTACGTGCCAACGGCGCAGAAGCTAAAACGGTTGGAAGGGAATGGTAAGCTTCCTTATTTATTGTTGCGATTAAAGACGGAATTTCAATAGTATTTTAGTTTTCAGTAGATATTTCGATGAACTTAGATTTTTAAATTAAATTCTGCTTTAATAACGTGTTTGATGTGTTTAAGCACTTAAATCTAAGCTTAAACTACTATTGAAAAATCGGCCTTAAGGAATATTATGTTAAATTATATTTATTGTTTAGTTATATTATGTTTTGTTATGTGACTAACAAGTAAACCTACCCAAAAGTTACACCCCGATTTCTTTCTAATTTGGCACAAATGTAGAAGTAAAAAATATTTAGGTCATATTTTTTCATTTTGGCCCACTTCGAGTTTCACGGGCAGTTTATAGCTTTTTGATGTTCTCACTCCTATCATCAACAAGAGCAATAAAAATGCATAAGAAATAAAATTGAATACAAGTTATAGGCGTTTTTGGTTTGCTGATTATGAAATAAAATGATATGAAATAAAAAATTAAATTAAAAATTAATTAAATTATTTGTATAAATAATAAAATGTTTAAACAAAACATGTAAAAAGTTGAAGAAAAATTATTTATATAAATAATTTCTCGGTTTGGCCGAGATATGAACCAATTTGAAATATTTCGATTGGAATCTCGGCTAAAGAAATTTAGAATGTTTCGTGTCTCAGCTATGTCGATTTTAATTAAAATTGCCGGATTTCTCTCAATTTGGACGAGATTCGAATCATTTTTGACTAATTTAGCACAGATTTAAAATATTTTGGTTGGAATCTCGGCTAAAGAAATTTAGAATGGTTCGTGTCTTAGATATGCCGATTTTGTTAAAATTATTTAACTATATTTTGTATTTAATTTTATTTCTTATTTTTTATACTTATGGATGATAGGACATCCATAAGACATTAAAAAGCTATAAATTCATGCTTTCTTCGAGCAAAAGGCTGCGATATAACGTTTCGAATTAACGTCCGTTTAAATTTTCAGCCAAAAGTCCCGTCTTCTCGCATGTCAACTCCACGTTGTTAGGACTGACGACGATACGCTCCGCTGGCGCTCAGGAGATGGTTCGCAAACAGTTCGATGAACACCAAGATCTCCACACCAGTATTTACTCGCTGACCGTCGCTACTGGCGTAGCGTTCGGTTTCGCGCTGGACATAGTCTCAGTTTGCTTTGTCGCCGTCGTCACGTACAGTTTTGTCGTGCTCGATAATGGTAAATCTTGATATTTATTATCTATCTGTAAAGTTAGTCGCGAGACGCGCTAATTAATATTAATTAAATTCAATGCGGCTTCTACAAGTCTTCAAATATGTATTTCAGGTGACATTTTCGCCGGGAATGTCGGTTTAGCTATTTCGCAAGTGCTCATTTTATGCGGTATGGTACAATACGGAATGCGTCAAACGGCCGAGACAGTTACTCAGATGACAAGCGTAGAAAGAATACTACAGTTTACTGAACTCGAGAAGGAGGGACCGTTCGAGAGTAATCCTACAGACAAACCGTCCAGTAATTGGCCGTCCAAAGGAGAAATTAAATTCGATCGCGTTGTTCTTCGATATTCCGAGTCGGAACCGCCCATCCTCAAGTCCCTTAGTTTTATCATTGAACCCGGCATGAAGGTAATTACGCGAGTTTAACTTGCAACGCACTCGTGGTGTAAACGAGACAAAATATTTAATCCTCTGACTCTTGATTTTTTATTTTTAATATTTAGTGTTATTTTAATAGAGGGATATTAGATACAAATATTGTTTTAAAAGTTTGATTTGAAAAGTGGTTTCAGTAGAAAAATTAGAAAATTTTATATAAAAAATTAGGAAATTGATAAAAATTTAGATGTTTTTTTTTTCAAAATAAACTATAGTTCTAAAAATGTTCGTTACTCTTATATATGATGGCAATAATTTTTATGTCCACGTAAAATCTGTTTTACAAAGGATTGGGAGTTATTTTTGAAAAATAACTTGTTATTGTTGTTACTTAAGAAGTAAGGGATCTTTTTCCTAAGTTTTAAAGATTTTGTAGAATTCACTTTTGTTCATTCTATATACATATATTTTGCAAAGTAACAATTCTATTCATTACTATCACCCAAAAAATATAATTACATTATTGTAACTAATGAAAAAAATAATATTACCAAGTTATTACTAAAAAAAATATTAGTAAAACTAACCCCTTAATTGACCCCTAGAAATTGACCAACCATAGTTGATTATTTTTAAAATAATCGACTGTGGTTAGTCAATTTATTACGGCTTAAAGATTAAAATAAGATTGTGGACAAGGAGTAATATTTTTAATTTTTAAAAGTCCTTAAGGATGTACGCTGAGACTCAAATAATTAAATAAGCAAATCTTACTTTTGTTTATTTAAATTCTTCAGATTGGAATAGTGGGACGAACCGGTGCCGGAAAATCGTCTCTCATCTCTGCTCTGTTCCACATGGCAAAACTCGATGGTGCTATTTATATTGACAACGTCAGTACGAAGAAAATCGGCCTACACGATTTGAGGAATAAAATCTCCATAATACCGCAGGAACCGGTGTTATTCTCCGCCACGTTACGCGAGAATCTCGATCCTTTTAACAAGTTCAATGACGCCGATCTGTGGGCCGTTCTTGAGGAGGTGGAATTGAAAGAATCTATGAATTCGTTGGATTATTGCGTCCAACAAGGTGGCAGCAATTTTAGCGCCGGGCAACGGCAACTAGTTTGCTTGGCTCGCGCAATTTTACAGAACAACAAGATACTCGTACTCGACGAGGCTACCGCAAACGTGGACCCTAAGACGGACACTTTGATACAAAATACGATCAGAAAGAAATTCAAGGCTTGTACGGTATTAACGATAGCACATAGATTGAACACTATAATGGATAGCGATAAAGTGCTGGTAATGGATCACGGTCGAGCGATTGAATTCGATCATCCGTACATTTTGCTGCAGAATAATCAGGGTCACTTTACCAGTTTGGTTCAGGAAACTGGAAAATCCATGGCTGAGCAACTCAGACAACATGCCCAAGAGGTAAATCGATTGCTACATTTGGCAACATTTGCACTCTCTGAAATTCAGAATATTCTTCACTAATACTATATTCTTATAACTGGTTCAGTTATAAACAGGATTGGGCATTCACACGTAAATTATAATTCTCTATGTAACATAACTTATGTGTGAATTGTCATCTATGTAAACAATAATTCAATCTTCACTATATCAGTTTGATTGACTGAATCTCTGATCCTTTTTCTTATCGTCCTATATGTTGTGTATATGTGTAAAATCATACACATATAAGCCTTGTAATATTTATATAATATTTATATAAAAATTCATATAAATATTTATATCTATATGTTTGATCTTTACAGGCTTATGAACAACAGCATGGCTTCACATGACTTCCAGTGAACATTAGAACAGCATTGAGTTTTAAGAATCAAATCTATACCTTGAATTTATACTATTTAGTTTGATTTATCTAAATTAAGCAATTTAGAAAGTTTTTATACTTATTACTATTTTACACCTTTTATGTCAAAGTGATATAACAATCTTAAATCTTTAGTACTTACTTGGAAACATGCTACTTAAACTTATACCTCTCTTGTACACTTGTATAGTTAGCGAATGTTTCTACCAAGAATAAAAAGTGCACTTGTTACTTTAGTTTACTGTTTATAATGGAGCTGTCTTTATTACAATGTTATGAGTAATATTTTATACAGTAAACATCCAGCCAAAGTTGATGACGTGGAAAGCTTCAGAACAAAAAGCTCTCAATAGAGTTAACAATTACTATTTTGTATTGGTTTTTATAGAAATATTGCATGACAAGGGCTGTCAAATTCTTCTCTCAACAATGATTACTGAGATTTTGTAATATATACAAATAAAGTAATATATTGTTCCATAGGGAGAAAAAAGATCACATTTTTCCTTCCCATTCACACTCGCATCACTTTTTATGAAAAAACATCAAATCAGTTGAACCACACCAGACTTAACTAAGTGCGCGACTACGCCGTACTGAATAATGTGCTGCGAGCCAGCCTCGAAGTCTATCTCCTCGTTCAGCGCACCAGGTAGAACGATACCGGTGACTCGTTGGTTCGCGCGCAGGAACACGTGCGCTTGCATGTTTGGCTTGACGGTGAATTTGTTCACCTCGAAACGCTGGAAGTTCGGCGGCATGTGCTGCAACGCCACCGTCTTGAAGAGCGTCTCCATGCCGGCGAGGAACTCCCTGGCGAAGCGCAGCTCGCTAGGCGTCAAGTAACACTCGTCCTCGCTGCGATCGGCCTCCTCCGACAGGATGTGCAGGGTGTAGCGCTCGATCTTCTCCAGACGGGTGCGCAGGTAGCTGGAGATCACGTATCTGATACGGTCGACCTCCATACGGTGTACCAGCGCACGCAGGTCGCTGCGATCTAACCTCTTAATGTTCTTCTCCATGTGCGCGATCTGCTGCAGCATGCAGTCCACGAGGTTGGACTGATGCGGCAGGATCTCCGGCGCGAATTTCTCGTTCATCCAGGCGTTCTCGATCGCCTGGAGCGCATCCTGCGCCGTCAACTCCGTGGCATCGTCCTCCGTTTCTTCAACCAGGCTCTCCTCGAGGCTCTCTTCCATGACTATCGAGAGTGTCGGCATCAGTAATAACAAGAGGAAGCGAGATATTCTAGTAAAAGATTACACGTACCAGATGTGTTGATACTCCTCGAGATGACTTATCGCCGATATTAACCATCACGATGTTGCCGTCGACCCATCAGAGAAGGCTTATGACAACTACTGACAATGTGCGTGAAGCAAACCGTTCTATGATCTGTACTTTTCAGCTGCACTGCTGCACTGGTGCAATAAGTTAGAGTGAGAAAAAATATACTTGTCTCACTTTAACTTATTGCACCAGTTCAGCAGCTGAAAAGAACAGACCACAGCTGTTTCGAGTCGCGTCCGACTTTACAGGACAGTCCGACAGTCACGTGATTATTTTAAACTCGCGGCTAACGCTAATCGCACATATCGATTTGAAAGATCGAGTATATCGATTTTGTAATCGTCGATTATACTTGAATTTAAACCATGTTACTTATGTCGAATAAATTCTCATTATCCATAAATGTTTATTTAATGACAATTATTAGGTGTTTATTGAAATAAAATGAATTTTTCTGAACGCATTATTTTCACTTCTACATAACTCCAATACAATTAATATAGTCTTGAGACTCTAAAATGATGATTATATATATATATGTGTATGTGTGTGTGTGTGTGTGATGGTATGTATGTATACACATATATATATACACGTTGAAATTTCTCTATATAATTCTCCCTCTCAACACACACACACACATACACATTGCATGTTTTGTTAAAATACTTCTCCACCTCTTCATCAAAATACGTTCAAAGTTTTGAATTTAAAAAGCAACGTGTCATCTTATGTGTGTGTGAGCTATATATACTTGAGATATGTTATAATAATTATATATTTTGCTAAAATATAATCGTGTCGATATTTTTGAATCTAAAAAGCAACAAACGTATTATCTTATGTGTGTGAGCTATATGTATGCGCGCGCGTGTTTGAAATTTTATAATAATTATATAATTCTATAAGAATTAGATAATTCGCTAAAATATAGTTGTGACGATAATTGCATATAATTGTCAACCTCGACTGATCGTTGTACCATCAAGTTTTCCACGTGAACTTTCGCGAGCGATCCGTCTTTGCGTTCTATTATTATTGTACCCTCGTAAGGTTTCTGTGTGCGACACTCAAGGTACGCCAAGGTGTTCCCAAATCCGACGTAATTTAATAGAAAAGACTTCTTAAGGCTGTTTGGCGACTTATACGCTCCCGTATATATCACTGTAAAGACGTAAGGCGAAAACGCGATGCATATTTAAGCGGTACTCACTATCGCGGCCAGCCCGAGCCGCATCCAACAAAGTGGACCGAACAGGGAACTCCTCCTGTAAGCTCCACGGAAAGAATCGCGAGAACCCACGCCAGCAATAGCAATTCGGAACGGTGTATTTGGATTAGTTCGTTCGCCACGACGATTTTCTCCAAGTAGCACGGAGGTGAGAAACGTAGTGTCGATTTTCACGTTTACGCGAATCTATCATCCTCTTGTCGCAATCATTTACATCTAGGTTGGTGCAAAAGGTTGATCATGTTGGTCAAATAAAATAGAAAACAAAATTAATTAATTTCAAAGGATTAATAATTTTCATGAATATAACATAAACAACACAGACTTTTGTTTGAACATTTAACGAGGATTTCCTATTTCTCCTTTGATATTCAAACTTCCTAGAGGAATTTAATAGAAAAGTAACAAACTTTTTGCATCAACATATGATGTTCTTTCTCCATCTTAAAATGCTCTCAAATATTGACTAGTAAAATCATGAATGATAAGTAGCAAAAAAGCAAACAAAAAACGTCGACACATTGCAAGATTAACGTAAAAAATATTCCCACAGATGACTATGTTATCCGTCGCAAACGGCCCGAGCCATGCAGCCTATACATGGGCGGCCCAAGGAGGCGGATTTGGCAACCAAACAGTGGTGGACAAAGTGCCACCCGAGATGCTTCACATGGTTGACTCTCACTGGTATCAGTTCCCGCCGATGAATCCGTTGTGGCACGCGCTGCTCGGCTTCGTGATCGGCGTCCTCGGCGTAATATCCATCATCGGTAATGGCATGGTGATATACATATTCACCACCACCAAGACCCTGCGTACCCCGAGTAATCTGCTCGTTGTCAATCTCGCCATTTCCGACTTCCTTATGATGGTGGCCATGTCTCCAGCTATGGTGCGTACGCCGCGCTGCGCTGATAGAGAGCGAGATAGATACGTGCCGTGATAGAAAGTGCGATCCTTTTTAATTGACACCCTTTCGTCCTGTGCACAGGTGATCAATTGCTATTACGAGACGTGGGTACTAGGACCCTTCTTCTGTGAAATGTACGGCTTGGCGGGCTCCCTGTTCGGATGTGGCTCCATTTGGACGATGACGATGATCGCATTCGACAGATATAACGTAATCGTCAAAGGCTTGGCCGCTAAGCCGATGAGTATCAACGGCGCCCTCCTTCGCATATTCGGCCTCTGGTTCTTCGCGCTGGCCTGGACGTTAGCTCCGCTGTTTGGCTGGAACCGGTGAGACACTGAATATGAAGTAGTGAGAGAAATAGAGAGAGAGGGAGAGAGAAAGAGAGAGAATAGGAGTCCTATTCTGGACATGTGTCGAACGCTAATATCTTTCTGACTTCCAAGACAACACTAAGATAATGTCACACGTAACGATCGTATAAAGAAAACGAAACTTGGAATTAAAAAGGCATACTTAACATTCGCTACGTTCAAAATAATACCGTCATAGCAAAAGTTATCTAGATACGAGAAATTAACTAAGATGAATAAATGATTAGCAAATATTGCGATATCGCATTTTGTTTTATTTTAATCAATATAGATAACAGAATTCATATCTAAACTATTTGTAAAATTTAGCAAAAAAGTTTCTCCATTCATATTTCCAGTCATATTTCTTACAGAAGTAACTGTGATAAACGAAAAAGTTTAGCGGAAAGAGACAAACGAATAATTCTCACATCCAACTAATTTTACTTGCAGATATTGCCAGAATGCTGCTGCTGTCACAAGTTCTTATCACAAACAATTTTCTAACAGATACAAAAACAGCGAAAAATGTTAATTATGACGTTTAGAATTCTACCAGCAAAACATTCTTTTTCAATATATTTGTTCAGAATAGATCTCCAGTATCGAAGGTTACTTATCGCTAAATTGCACTTTGAATTATAATAAGACAGTAATTTTACGGCATTTCAGCTACGTGCCTGAAGGCAACATGACCGCCTGCGGCACCGATTACCTGAACAAGGATATGCTGTCCAGATCATACATCCTGATATACAGCATCTTCGTCTACTTCATGCCATTGTTCCTCATCATATACAGCTACTTCTTCATCATCCAGGCCGTTGCCGCTCACGAGAAGAACATGCGCGAGCAAGCGAAGAAGATGAACGTCGCTTCTCTGCGATCGGCTGAGAATCAGAACACCAGCGCCGAATGCAAATTGGCGAAGGCAAGTTACCCTCGCGATCTTGATCCAGCAACTTCCATCTGTACATATTTAACATAATATTTCTCAATAAAAATGAGATAAAATTTCTATTAATCTTTTTTTACACATGATTATTATTAGAGATGCCCATAAGTGATCAAATATTTCAAAATTAAACACATTTAAGAGTCTATAGACAAGTTTTTACTTTTTACTCAATGACATAATAAGTTGAATACTAAATTATCTAAATAACAAACTGAGAATATATATATTCTCGGTTTATTATTTAATAGAAACTGATAAGAAAAATCTTGTAAGTATTCAATTACTCATAGATATTCTTAATATAAGATGATATAAATTAATTTTCTTCTATGTGCAGTTACTATAAAACCATTACTAATTATAGGTAGCTCTTATGACTATCTCTCTGTGGTTCATGGCGTGGACTCCGTATTTGGTCATTAATTATGCGGGCATCTTTGAGACGACCAAAATCAGCCCGCTCTTCACGATTTGGGGTTCTCTCTTCGCGAAAGCCAATGCCGTATATAATCCAATCGTGTATGGCATCAGGTAGGTTTTAACGAATCTTGAGAAGTAAAATTGCTTATCAATTTAAGAACATAAAGGAAGCAAAAAATTTTAAAGAAAAAAATATTAGAAACGACTGATTTTTCTAAATTAATTATACATGTGTGTGTATAATACTAGTATTAATATTAATATTAAAATATTAATTATAATATTAATGATTTAATATTAATGAATATATATATATATATATATATATATATATATATATATATATATATATATATATATAATAAAATTCTCTCTCTCCATATAAAATATAAAATGCACTTGAGGACAAATTAGTTGAGCAATGGTTATTTACAAACACTTTTCATTTCGTACACGAAGAACGACGCTGATCTTTTTTCCGTGTGATTTCAGCCATCCCAAGTACCGCGCCGCTCTCTTCCAGAGGTTCCCGTCTCTGGCGTGTGCTAGTGAACCGGCACCCGGCGCGGACGCAACGTCCACGACCACCACAGTCACGGAAGGCGAGAAACCTGCCGCATAAAACGATATTATATGCATCTATTTCTCGATGATACAACAGATTCGTTAGATAGACGCAACGCCACCACGAAATAGTATCACATTCTCGTCACAAAAGAGGAATCGCGCCATCGAGCACGGCAGCTGTAAATAGTAGTACACACGACAATGAATATCTCGCGCGAGAAGAACCAACGAGAGAACATGCTGGATCGTGATACTATATATCGTAATAAATAAAAATAAAAGAAACGCGATTCGCGCGATTGACTGTGATCCAAGCGGGGCGATCGTTCACGGGCCAAGCCGATATGCGAAAAGCATTCAACATCAGAAAACTCGAGGGCTAAAGATTTCGTTATATCGATGCAGCTGTTAAACGACTATTAAATGGCTCTATGAATCATCGTACGATTCCGCCGCACCACAACGCGAATTTCTTACAGATGTTTCATAGCGCAATTTGTGAGTATTATTCTTCGGAGAGCTACAACGTAATATATGATAATTTTGGAACAAGAAATGGAATAAACGGATATCGGACATCTATGACATTGCTATACGTATTGTATTGTCATGAGACATCGGCGATAGAGTCGTGTCTGTAATACATTTTATAAAACCAAATAAATTCTGCAAGCAATCACACTTGGAAGTTTTAGTTTAGCTGAAATCATGCGACACGAGAATGTCGATAACACGATGAGAGACGCTACGACATTCAAAATATTGCGTCATTACATCTTTATTAATTCACAGAATTAATAAAAATATATTCTTTATACATTAATCTAGTGATAATCTTCAAGATTAGTAGATTTATTAATCTGCATAATTGATAAAATATAGAGAGTAACCCGGAATCATTATATCACCAAGCGATTTATTCATTAATATTCTTTTTGCATACTATCAGTACAATACAATTAACGCTACGTGACTCGTATTGCTCACCTTTTGCGAAGGTGATACTTAACACCTTAAAAGGAAAAAACGAAAACCGTAAAAGGGAAGAACGAAAGACAAAAATTGAAAAACGAAAATACAAATTTCTCGTATATATGTTTGAAAACACATGGTTCACTCGAAATCCCGTGTACGTAGCTTTTTGCATAATCGGCCATCCGTAATAGCTGTTGAAGCTTTACAAATTATAGATTTTTACACACGTTTCTTGGAGATTAAATTTACACATTTCATCGAATAAAAAAAATATACTCGGTACCACTCATTTACTGACTTCTCGTGTATACGCGAAGCGCATAGGAGTGCGTGCATTTTATGTTATATCACACAATGCTTGGATTTACGATTCGTTGCGAGGCATTACGCTTGCGTCGTATTGGATGTTGTTTCTGCGACTTTCGCAGGTGCCAGTTCTTCGGTCGAGCCGCACACAAAGAACGGTAGCTTCTCTTTCAATGCTGCTCTGTACTTTGGATGACTGTGTAAAATGAAACGTATTATATATAATTATTACACATTAATTATATATTATTCATTAAATATTAAATATTATTAACTCTTACAGTTTGAGCGATTTTTTAAATAACTGTTACAGTCTTTGAATTAAAATTTTTTCATATATGTCAAAGAATGTTTATAAATATGAGGCGCCTCTACTAAATATGAGGCTTTGCATTACTATGACAAGATTTTCCAGATTGTAAAAGTAAAATAATATTATCTATTAGTTATTATATATTTATTAGTATCTATTAGCACATAATAATATAATATAGTGGTATTTTAATATTATCTATGTTTACTTACCAATACAATTAAATTACGTTAACGACTCACCTAATCCCGTAAACGATGGGGTTATATATGGCGTTCGCCTTCGCGAAGAGAGATCCCCAGATGGTAGAGAGAGGACTCAAATTAGCACCACCGAATATGCCGGTATAATTGATAACCAGGTACGGCGTCCACGCCATGAACCACAATGAAATAGTCATTAGAGCTACCTATAATTGACGGATAACGTCGCGATTACTTCACGAAGTAATTAACAATATAGTTGTGAATGTAATTGCATAATCTTAGCGAATATTCTTTGTTCTCACCTTTGCCAGCTTTGCTTCCGCGCTTATATTTTGATTATCTCCAGATCGTAAAGACGCGACATTCATTTTCTTCGCCTGTTCTCTCATTGCCTTCTCATGAGCAGCTACCGTCTGCCAATTTTGAAAATATTATTACAGTTAAATATTATATACAGTTAAGAGTATCGATTTTTTAAAAGAACACTGTAGCGTGTAATTTGTATCCACTTACCGAAACGATGAAATAATAGCTATAGATTATAGTAAAGAGCGGCGTATAATACACAAATATCGAGTACACCAAGATGTAGGATTTGGAACTCCAATCTTTGGTCAGATAATCCGTACCACAGGCGGTCATGTTGCCTTCTGGCACATACCTATAATACAAACAATACAACATACATATAATAAAAAAATGTCACAAAATTTATTATTTATCACAAAATATCTAAATTCCTAATTTTTTATTATCTAATTATCAAAATTTATCATACGTATATTTACAATTATAACACAGAATACATCCTCTTTGCAAGATTATAACATTACCTGTTCCATCCCACCATTGGTAGAATCGTCCATACTAAAGCGAACATCCAGATTACCAAAATTTCGAGCAATGCTTTCGAAATGGTGAGTGGCTTTCCCGCCATACCCTGCAAATATATTCGTTAGTTTCTGTCTCTGTTTATCTATTCGTTATCTATTCGTTAGTTTTAGTCTCTGTTTATCGAGGGAAATACCATGAAAGTATATTATACATACCTTTACTATAACATTATATCGATCCAAAGCGATAGCAGTCATGGTCCATATCGAGGCGCACCCGCATAGAGAGCCAATCATTGCATATATATCGCACATCAGAGTTCCTTAACATAAAACTGATTTATTAGAACGATCGCGATTTTTTAAGACTACAAATAAAACCACTTTCTAAAAGAATATCGCAAGTTTTAAGAAGAACTTTTGGATATTTAAAAAAAATCTGAAACTTTTCAAAATCTAAAAATTAATCATTGGCCTTTAATAACTAAAATACTCTAGTTATATAATTAATATTATATATATGTCGAAGTATAATACACATTACAATTTGTTCATAAATGCTAAGATTTCTACGATTGAAAAGCAAAGAATTGGACTTGGTTCTTTTATTAAATAATAGATATTCAATCTTGAAAGTCTTGCAATGATATAAATTGAAAATTTGTATTACCTAATACCCAGGTCTCATAGTAGCAGTTGATCACCATAGGAGGAGACATAATGATCATCATGATGAAGTCCGAGAAAGCTAGATTTACCACCAAAAGATTGCTCGGCGTTCTTAGCGAAGGTGTCAACAGGAATACGTATACTACAACGCCGTTGCCGCACCAACCCATAATTCCCAGCACGACCATCACGAGGCCTAAGATTTTATGCCACATTGGATCCAGTGGTGGAAACTGATACCTGTAATCCATAAAGATCTCAATAAGCTTGTATCTGATAGCCTGCATCAGAATATATATTACTTGACATAGCACTTATTAATCGTACAAAAAAAATTAGGAGACATCAACACGTAGAAATTAATAATAACCAATGCGGGTCAATCAAATGCAGCATGTCCGGAGGTACTTTATCCGCCACAGTATGATTATTGAAACTCATAATATGTCGCATAGTATAGGGCCCTTTTGTAGTCAGTATGTCAGAAGCAAGTGCCATTGTGGATTGTCCGGTTAAGATGGTTGAAGTCAGATTTTGGGCACTTAATGTAATGAGGGATTCCATTTTCTGAAAAAATCGTCAAAAGATGATTCTTTTGCTTCAGATACTGAATATTCTGTAAAATTTATAAGATAAGTAATTTATAAGATAATAGAATTTGTACAAGATAAATAAGAATATTTCGACAAATTTATAGAAGAGAGAGGACGTATAAAATAGCTTAAAATGTAAAAATAAATGTTGGATACGTTGTATACATACTTCTTAACACTGTAGTGTCTCGTGATATAATTGCTACTAGTCCTGAATTTAAGGCAATTAAAAACTCCAATTTGTAAAACATCAATACTCTATAATAGGAATAGCCTGTAATGGTACTGTCACACCCAAACAAGTACGAGTGTAAAAAGATCACAGATCTTCTCTTATATACTTCCCCTGTGGAAGAAGATCCAATTATCTAATTATATATTCAAATGAGGGTCCAACTGCAAGACTGAGAAATGCTTAGTACAATACATAGAAATATATACACACATACAGAATACACTTATGCGAGTGTGACGCATGTACGATTACTGTCAGTTATTATTTGGGATAAGCTGAGCAGAGTGAAACTTTATAGATGTCAATGACAGATGTGATTTGAGAAAATTGTTGAGTTATACTTATCACATAAATCAACATTTTTTTACTTAATCTTGAATTCATATTTATTAATATATTAATTAATACATTAAACGTAATTGACACAAAATCACAGAAAGCCAGCTCATTTTATTGCTCTGGATATACTGCGGATGTGTTGGCTACGGCTCTCCTGTAGAGCCTCTTCCAACTGTTGAGTCATGTGAAGTAAGTTGGTAAGATCCGTTTGTAGCAAAACATGCTCTATATTATCCGAATTGTCGGGGTTTTTTAACGACAAATCTAGAGTGACGAGTGGCACAACTTGTTTCAGACAGCACCTTGATGCAATCTATAATACAGATAACATAATTCAATTATGCATCAATACATTCAAAGAGACCAAAGAGAAAGATGAAGATTATATTACCTGAACTTCATGTCTCCATTCCATGTCGTGATACTTGAGTCGTTTAAATCCAATTTCTTCAAGTGCATCTGTAACCTCTTCTTTTTTAACACTGTACAACTTGCTTAGTATTGCTTCTTTCACTTCTGTGAAACCTAAAGCAATCATAGAATCCCGAAAGTCTTCTGTGTTCAACTATAAAATACAAATATAACAATATTTATACAATAATATTAATAATATTAATAATATAACATTTAGCTATTTACCCAGAGATTTTTATTTATTGTTGTAGATCTTACCTTATGCTTGCTTGCTTCCAGCAAGAGATTAACCAAACCCTCAACTGAATTTTTAATTACATCAAACTCAACATTTAGTTTCTCTGCAATAAGCACAAAACAATAGAATATTAAGTAATAGAGTTAATTATGAAGTTATTAAGTCTTAGATATAATCAGATATACAAATGTACACAACTAGTAGAGTTTTGTAGTTTGTACTGTTTTTATTATTGCAGAGAATTTTAAATGCTGTCAATATATGAAAAAGTACCAAATACTGAATAAAAAAATTTGCAAACAAAACAATTTATTTACAAAATTTTTTTATATAATATTTGGTGCTTTATCATGGATTGGTATTTATACTTTCATTCTATAAATCTTATACTTTTATTCTATAGTATGTTATACGATTATAAATCGTATAACATACTATTTTTCATTTACAAGAAATTCTTTTTTGTTTTTCATACAATAGTTAGTATTTTTTATGCTTTGACATTTGTACCTTCACTATATAAAAGTATTTACAATTGTATGAAACTAAATAGAAAAACAGTGCAAACTACAAAACTATATTATGTTAGTATTTAGCAACCTCTTGACATTAAAGCCCTCATTGTAAATTCTTGATAACATTGTCTTTAAATATGGCTTATAAACTTTCTGATCAGCTGATAAGAACATTGAAAGGCACTTTTATTAATAATAGAGAGATTAGAAAGCATCTAATAAAGTTATTAATATTTTCTATTTACATACAAATTTATTTTTGGATATGAACGTAAAGCTATCACTAATAACAAATGTATATTGTGTACGTTTAGAAAATTCTAATAACTTTAGTGTATGATATGTTGAGATTGTTGTCTGTGTCACATTTTTAAAGTATCAACAATCAACTACTCACGAGCAGCAGCATTGTACACTTTAACATTTGGGCCCTTTTGCAGATAATCCAAGGCCAATTTGCAAAAATCTTGTAGAACTGCGAAAATCATGATTACGATTATTTCTTACGACTTTCTCGTAGTGAAATATAAGTTTAAACATTGACAAATGATTTGCCTGTACCTGGCGGTGATTGTTCTGCTAGAAACAATATATGCTTCTTGTGATCTGGTTTCAGTGTTAGCAACATTTTTTTATTTTGAAAAATGCGTTGTTTATTGAACGGGACTGTTTAAATCAAAATAAACAACAAGGAAGATTAATATTTATTTAACAATTCCTAAAGATGAATGGAAATGTAACAATCAAAACAGAGTATTTATATCCAGCAAGCAATCTAGCACGAAAACAAGCACCGTGTGTCGCTGGCTTTATTTTATCTTTGTTATACGTAGTCTATATATTTTCAGGATAGGTTAAAAACGTATTACCTATTGCTGAATTGTCTTAATACAATACATAAAACATTATTAGCTAGATGCTGTTTATAGCCATCACTACCTCGGTCCCTCGTTAAAGAAAGTGGCGGCTCGTAGCGGACACTTTGGAACTACAGATTTTGTAGTTCCAAAGTGTCCGCTACGAGCCGCCACTTTCTTTAACGAGGAACCGAGGTAGTGATGGCTATAAACAGCATCTAGCTAATAATTTTTTCTGTATTGTATCAAAGATATAACTCGACAATGGGTTATAAGACATTTTTTAATTTATCCTGAAAATCCTGATATTAAAAATATCGATATAATATTGGCGCTATTTGAAGGACGATTTTAAATTTAACATTAGTACATAACACAATATATTACATTACTGATTTGTTTTATATTACATTTTAATTAAATTAAGGCTTAATTGTTATTGAAAATTGCTTTAAGTGAAATATTCAAATTTGAATTTAGTCACAGATAAGAGTTTTTCAACTGAGTTATAATTATAAATATAAGATTGCATATATAAACAAACAGCATAAACTTTTGAAAGACATCTTAAAAATATATAAAAGAAATAGGACACTCTTTAAGATATTTTTTAGAAGCTTAAGTGCTATTTAAGTTATGATTCAAATAGAAAACTCAAGTCTAAATTCAAATTTGAGCATCTCATGAGGAACAAATTTCAAATAATGACTATTATAAATGTATCCAGTACTACAACTGCTAATTGTAATTGATTTGTATTTAAATTTTGGTGAAATCTAAAAGTATACCAGATCCAAGAGCTCACTGAGTGATTGTAGTATGAGTAGACCCAATAGAAGCTTTATAGGATTGTATTAATAGTTATTACTTGAAACTCGTCTTAACTGAAATACTTAGATGAATTCAGAGTTAGATTCTTAGTCGATGGTTTTCTTTTTCTTTTCGCATACTCTATAATATTAATCTTTCTTCCTGTACTAATGTGTTATTATTATTAATACAAACTTAAATCTTGAGTTGACAACAATTATGAGTACTATTAAGCCAACAGTACTTATAAATTCTATGAATAGGAAATTAATGATTATCAAAAGACATTTATCATAAAATAACTGCTAATGCATTTATTGATACAAAAGAATTGAGAAGAAAACATATTCTCTGAAACATATTCTCACATAATTTTCAATTTCAACAGATTGTGTTTGAGTTATTGTGATACATATAGCTGGGTGACTCATTATTAATAAACGTTGCGTAGTATAAATAAATAAAACAGAAAGTTTACATTGCTCATACAGCGAGGGACGTTGTTGACCTTAAACATTAAACGTTAATTACACTTCAACAAGTGTTGATATTTAAATGTTAATTATACGATTGAATATAATCTCACAAAGCTATTGTGACTGTGATGTTATGCTTTCTGTTGGGAGAGCGACGCTTTCATCTGAGCTTGCTGAAATGTTTGCTGTATCTTCTCGAGTGCCTCTCTGTGAGTATCCATTTTCTTATCCAAGGTAGCAATCAGATCCTCCATACGTTTCCTGAAATAAACATGTAAGTTCAATGTTTTAGTGACTAAACTAATAAGTATGATCAGTTTTATAATTTTTTTTTAATAGAATTATTAACGTTTAATAGAATTATTAACGTTAAAATTAACATTTATATAAAACTTTATTAGGGATCAAAAAACAATGGAAGATTAAATAATCAATAAACATCAATTATAATTTTTATCAGATATTAAATAATGCTGGTTGTACCAATAATTAAACTGAAAAATCATGTTCTAATTATTGAATAATATTGACTCAATGATTGCTCATTAAATAATATTAAAAATTGGCATAAAAAATGTTTTTTAACAAAGTTTCCAAGACTTTTTTAAAAACATTAAATACAAATATATTATTAATGTTTCATTCATTTGGATATTTATCTTAAGATCAAAACTTTACAGTAATTGTAATGGACAAACTTACAATTCAGCCGCAATATAGTCCATACGCTTGATAACATTTTGTTTAGCTTCGTCTAAGTCTTGCTTCACAAGCACTGGTCCAATTAATTTGAACACATCATTGTCCTGTTTCAGAAGATCCAATTCTTTCTTAACCGCGATGTTCTCGTTTAGTTGCCCATCTAATTGTTGCCTCTTGTTTACTGCCTTGCTGTAGTCTGAAAATGCAATTAGTAAGTTACATATAAAATTTTAAAACGAAATAATCTACACAAGACTTAAATAAATATTTCCTGACCTTTTTGGACTTGCCTTAATTTGTCAACTTCATTTTGAAGTTTTTTTTGAATTTCCTCTACCATGTTTACCTGAAAATAATAATATTTTAACGACAAAGGATATCTCAACGAAAAACAAATACGATAATCATGAAGAAAACAGAAAGTCCCAATTCTTCGTAATCGCCTACTTTTTTTATAATTCTACTTTTTATAATTCTGCAAGCACACCGTCTACACTTTCAGCAATAATTCCGGAGATATATACGGAGACGCGTTAAACCTAACCTCGCGAACGCCCAAGAGTGTTGTATTATGGAGACCTAACCAAATAAGTACCTTCTTCTTCTCAATATTGGATAAGGACGAAAGTCCTAAAGGCCCAAGGTTATTGGTCCAAGTAACTACTCGCTTCTTTGATTGGGCGTTTCAATTGCTCGATAGATTACTGTTCGAAATGCGCACAACAGCGCACAATCGAATATTCTCTGGGTGCTTTCCAATTGCTTAATACATCTGACACACACGTACACAACCAGTTTATTGATTACATATTACATATTATACTAAAATATCTTGTAAGATAATATGCAACCAATAAACTGGTTTTGTGTAACACCCAGCATCGACTGGCTCTGAATTAACCCACTCTGGGTTATTCAGCCTACGTTTATTGGTCGAACAAGTACTTATAAGCTTTATGATTAGCTAGTAGAGACTTATGACGTCATTAATCGCTCCTGGAGCGATTAATCCAGGGACAGTCGAACACGCTAAAGGGACGTCTACATTGGAAGTAAATAGCAAGAAGTAGGAAGTAAGAGTAAGAAATTGACCAACCACAGTCGAATGTGAGAAGAATAATCAACTATGATTGGTCAATTTCTTATTTTTACTTCCTACTTCATACGGATTTTGGATCTTGCGTACCATAAATTTCCAGCAACTCCTCGTATACTTTTTGCTATTGCAAAATTATGTATTTATTTATTTCATACACAGAACATTAAATATAAATTATCATCCTAAATAATTTTTGTAGTATATCATATAAATGTGAAAAAGAACTAAGACTAAGAAGCTACATATTAAAGAAATGTATTTTAGTTAACTTTCCTTGCATATTGACGTCTTTAAAATATCAAATTATGCAAAATACCAAATTATGCATGAAATAATTCAATACGTACTTGTATTTGTACTAATACGTACTTGTATTTCTGGGTAATTTGCTAACGTGAACATCATAAAATTCAATGCGATTGCGGTTGTGTCGGTACCCTGCGTATGAAATGGAAATTTGATCTATCAATCCTATAATTTTATTAATACATTACAGACAATTTGTCTCAAAAGGCGTCATAATACGTACGGCAACAATTATCGTATTGATTTCATCGTATTGATTTAATCTCTTTCCGAGTGAATTTCTTGCCTTCGTCAGATGCTTCCATTAGCATATCAACAAATCTCCTTCTTGTTATTTTTTTATTTTAACAAAAAGTAAATAAAATACATTTCTAAAAAAGATATTTGGTCAATTGCTCACAAGAATTGGATGTGTTGCACGTGCATTTATTTATTCATTTTTTTAATAATAAAAATTTACGACATATCTGTATGCACATTTAATAGATGTAATTGTATCTATTTAAATAACGTATTGAAAATTAAAAAAAGGTGAAAGTATTCTTTTGTATGGCCAATTGTTTTAAAATATAACATACACTGTTTTCGTACAATTTTCACACATTGTAATATTGGCTGCATAAATACATCATGTAAAAATATGTACTATAAATGAGGTGTTGACAACTTACAAAGCTTGGCGGATTGGATTTTATTCCCAATTAAATTATCCACCTCGTTTTCCTTTTGTTGTATTATCTGCACAGTAATAGATTATGTAGTGTGCAAATTGTGTAACATTATCAGGAAATATATTTGCAATACTTACCTTTTCCGCAAACGAACATGTAAACTTTAAATGGTTCTGCTGTTCGCGACTTAAAAATGTAAAACTGAATATAAAATCCGGAAATAAAAATATATTTCGTAATCTGTGTGACTATCTCTTTCAGCCTACAAATAAACATTGCATTAAATTAAATCTATCGTTGAATATAGCGTACAATAATTACAAGAATTTATGTTCTGAAGAGAATCATATCTTATTAGTGCATTAAGATATTGTTCAGTTTTCTTTAATTGCGATCCCAACTCGGTATCCAATGAAGTGTCTTTCAAAGTTTCGTATGAAAAAGTCAGATTTGTCATTTTTAATATAATATATAATTAAAATATGTTTCAACATACATATCATTTATTATTTTGAACGATAGTTTATACATTCGTACTTAATAGTTTAGGATATAAAAGGTAATTTCCAAACAAGTCAAAATCTAATAAGCATTTTATCTTACCACAAATGCTGTCCAAAGTACACTTTAATATATGCTGAGATAGATCTATTCGCCATTTACCATCTAATTCCTCCGTAAATATCAAAGATCGTTTCATAAATATATTGCAGAATGTTCGTATTATGTTTGTATTAAAGTTTGGCGCTAACATTTCTCGATGTTTGACCCATCGTTCCATATGTTCTGCGGAATATTGATATTAAAAAGAAATAAGAAAGAAAGTGTATAAACGAACTTCTTTGCTAAATACAATATTATAAATTTGATAGTAATTTATCAAAATATTGCCCGTCTGTGAATAACGTATTCTGAAATCTTCTTAAATTCATGTTGCATGCAAAATGTATCGTGTCATTTACGCGCTTATGTGTACGTGTGTGTGTAATACTACATCGACCGCTATTATTTGTTTCGCATGCAAATTCACTACACACGGGATGTACTCGTAGAGAAGTGATTATTACTTCTTCCAAAATTCCATTTTAACATATTCGGATAAATTAGAACATGGAATAATAAATAAGGAAGTCAAAGTAAATTCACTAATAAACAATGATTCGAACGTATTTACGTAGAAACTACAAGGTATTACTACGATAGATACTAAGAAAGGCGAATATTTTTAATTAATAAAACTTATTCTGTTGCTCAATGTGAGTATAACATACATATTCTCCTATATTATTACTGATACAATAAATAATGTCATGAATTGTATCCAACCCATATCGTGTAAAAGCACGATGACTATCTTTTGCATGTTATAAACATTACAAACAAACCTTTTTTTGTGAGATCTTATCAGGAGCAAAGATTTTCCCAAATATATCCACACAACACAAATCGGAACATAAAATGTCTTAAAAGCGTTTTAAAGAAGTCTTATATCCCGATTTTATACATTGTATTGTGTGGTTAATCACTTATGTGATTATAAGTATAAAACACAGTTCTCAATGCACTTAGATCATAATCAATACTTCAGAATCAATACACAGAATTGCTCTCTTCACATTCTTTCAAAATGAAATTGGAGAGCCCAATGTATCGTTATATATGTTCCCTCGAAGCAAGAAGCATAAGATCACTTTCGATACTACGTAGAATACTTCTAGTAATTGCTAAGCAACACTGATGGAGTGGAGAGATAGACTTCAAGGAGCTGCAGGCTTCGATGCAAATAACGCGTTCACAAAAAAATATTATTTTGCATACATTACAATAATAATGTAGTTACGTAATAATGTTTTTACTATCCCTATCTGCAAGTCATTATGACGCAACTGAAACTGTCAAGGTGTCATTACATGCAAGCGTTCGAGCGTTGAGTGTCAAACCTGTGCGCAGAACTTTTACGCATAAATCTAAACCGTTCAGATTTCAGCGTCTTGATGCTATTAGGGCAATGTTGCATAATAGAATCCGTGTCTCTTTTTGCGAATATTTGTAACACCCAAAACATTTTTTTTTGTTTTGCTCATATTGCATTTGCAATTAGTGATATTAATGCAATTAACTCCACGTTTTGTTTGTAATATTCGTCCCATATAGCACAAAGCAGTTGCGAAACGCTTATATAGCGCTTTTATAAAAGTAAGACATCTGCAAAAGCCTTTCTGAATGTTTTCTGAGGTGCTGTGCTACTTGGGGTTACTGATAATGTCGATAATTAATAGACATTTTGTAATATCTTGCAATTTTTTCTGAATTGCTAATAAATACCTCGAAATTCAACTGACAGTTCAGAATGCAATTAAATTAATTTTGTGTTTCAGTAACAACTCACTGTATATTAATATGCATGTACTCAATACTTGACGCTCGATGCTCGACGCTCCTATGTAAAGGCATATCGATCTTTAATGTCATATCGATCAAATCAGTTTATCAAAGATGACAAAGTCCAATTGAAATCGTACGACGAGTTCCAAGTGCAAAGATAATTTTCTTTAATAGAAAACTTTATGTTTCCTTTATCATTACTAGTGATACACTGTTATTTACAACAGATTTTCAATGTTTTATTCATGACAGATTCCAAGAAAGCGGTACGATACACTCTTAGTTTTTTCTACCGCCGTCTTTTCTTCTTATTAAAACAATTAATGTATATTAATTTATATATAAAATTACAAACCGCCGTAACGAAAATTTAAAAAACAAAAATAACTTATTTACGTTAATTTACTCTCACGCTACTTATGTTAATCTAACTGAGTTCACAAATATTATAGTATTCTATATAAAATATACCAATTAAGTTAAAAGTTATTAAGTGACTATAAATGTTATCAACCAATTATAGTAATAATAAATACCATTTCCTCCGTTAGCATATTAATAATATATTATTGTATTGTTATGTTCTCACTTTCTCTTTTCAATCCTGACTTTTAAAGGGATGACAGGCGCTAACAAAAAATTCGCCATCAATTTTATCTGTTCTATTTTAACCTCCTTATCGACTTTTAATATATATGTCCGCAACAGGGTTGCTATGAGGATTTTCATAGAAATCATTGCGTACTTCGCACCTATAATTTTATCGATTAATCTCATATTTTGCAACAGTATAGTTCAGCTTATGTATATTTACCAATACAGTTCCTTGGACCATTACTAAATGTTATATAACTATATGGATGAATATTTGTCATGTTCTCCGGAAGAAATCTGTCTGGATCGAATGTCAACGCTTTCGGCCAATACTTTTCATTACGATGCAAGGTTAATATTGTTATTAAAATATCAGCGCCTTTCGGTAAAGTATATCCTCCTGAAACATATTTATTGGTGAATAAAATATCATTATAATAAAACATCAAATGAATAATAATTTAAATAAAATCATATTTTATTGTTTAGTACAATAAAATGTTCATAACGAAAGGAAAACTATTACTCACTATACAATTCTTACATATTACACCCCTATATATTTACGTTTATAAGCAAACCTATTTGTAAATCTTCATTAAGTTGACGTCCTATGAGAGGTACTGGGGGGAAAAGTCTCAATGTTTCCTTAATAATACATTCCAAATAATTCATATGTTGCAAATCCTTGAAATCGACGGGCACGGATTTTGGATCTTGCGTATCATAAATTTCGAGCAACTCCTCGTATACTTTTTGCTATTGCGAAATGATGTATTTATTTGTTTCATACACAAAACATTAAATATAAATTATCGTCCCAAATAACTTTTGTACCATATCATAGAAATGTGAAAAATATAAGATCTAGACTAAGAAGCTACATATTGCAGGAATGATAAATGTATTTTAGTTAACTTTTCTTGTATATTGACGTTTCTATATCACAAAATATTAAATTATGCTGAAAATAATTCAATTCGTTTAATACGTACTTGTATTTCTGGGAAATTTGCTAACATGAATATTATAAAATTTAATGCGATTGCGGTTGTATCGGTACCCTGCGTACGAAACGGAAACTTAGTTTATTAGTTCTATAATTTTATCAGGGTTGGATAAGTTAACTTTTTTTTAAACTAAGTTAAGGTAAAGTTAATGGCTTTGAAAATTTAACTTAGTTAAGATAAAATTAACCCATAATGAAATTAATTGAATTAAAAGTTAAGTTAATAAAAAAAAGTAATTAAAAAGTTAAAAGTTAAATTTGTTTCATTTTATGATTTCAGGGTTCCAGTTTTACAAATAACGAAAAAAACAAATATACATCTTATTTGGAAACATGTCTTATTTACAGATACTTATTAAATTTAAGTAATAATTCAGTAAGCAAGGAACATTAAATTAATGTTTAGAAACGTTGACTTTGTGTGCATTGTTTGGACATTTTTTAATAACATTGCATTTATATTTTTCACATGTTATTTTGTAATATGATTTTCCAGAATATTGTTTAAACGTTTCAAAAGTATTACAAAAAATATATTTTTCAAATGTTACTTTAACATTTATTTGAGATCAATGCAACATCTTAAAAATATTTCTGACGATTAAAACGTTATGGCAACTCTATTTCAACATATTATTGAAATTTCCAAATTGCGGTCAAAATATGTTTATAATGATTCAATGTTCATGTTCCATACAATATTAAACTCTACATATTTGACAATATTTGACAATATTATAAATTCTTGAATATCATTGTAGTAACGTTGTATTAATGATTTCTTGCTTACTGGGAAAGTTCTTTCAAAATTTTTATTGGACATTTTTCTTCGAAGATTGTCGAAAATGACCCCTTTTGCACTGAACAGCCTTTCGACGTTTCGCGACACCTTTATGGTATGGTTAGCTTCAAGATAATTGAATTAAAAGTTAATAGTTACCGATAAAATGTAACTAAGTTAAGTTAAAAGGTAAGAGTGTAAAAATGTAACTAAGTTAAGTTAAAGCTATTTAATTTTTTAACTTTTTAATTTAATTTTTAACTTTTTAACTAGTTACTACTCAAGCTTGATTTTATTAATACATTACAGATAATACTCGTCTCAAAAGGCGTCATAATACGTACGGCACCAACTATCGTATTGATTTCATCGATAATCTCATTCCGAGTAAATTTCTTGCCTTCGTCAGATGTTTCCATTAGTATATCAACTAATCTCCTTCTTGCTATTTTTTATTTCAACAAAAAATAAATAAAATACATTTTTTTAAAGTATATTTGGTCAATTGATCACGAGAATTGTATATATTGCACGTGTTATTTATTCTTCTTTTTAATAATAAAAATTTGCCATATATCTGCACATTAAGTGGATGTAGTTGTGTTGAAAAGTAAAAAAGGAAAAATGTATTCATTTGTATGTCTATATATTTTAAAATATAATATATAGTATTTTTTCGTGCAATTTTGTGCGATGTTGACGACTTACAAGGCTTAGCGGATTGGATTTTATTCCCAACTAAATTATCCATCGCGTTTTGTTGTATTACCTGCATAGTAACAGATCATGTAGCGTGTAAATTGTATAACATCGTCAGGAAATATATTTGCAATATTTACCTCTTCCGTAACTGAATATATAAAATTTAAATTCTTCTGTTGTTCGCGACTTAGAGATGTAAGGTTAAATATAAAATCGGAAAGTAAAAATATATTTCGTAGTCTGTATGTTATTATTTGTTTCACCCTACAATTAAACATTGAATTAAATTAGATTTACTTTCGAATACACGCAAGAATTTATGGTCCGAAAAGAATCATACCTTACTATTGCATTAAGATACTGCTCAATTTTCTTTAATTGCAACTCGGTACCCAATGAAGTGCCTTCAAGGTTTCGTACCAAAAAGTGAAGTTAATCATTTTTAATATAACATATAATTAAAATATAATAAAATATACTTTTAACATTTATTATTTCTCTCTCTCTCTCTCTTGCATGATAGTTTATATATTTATATAAGTAATTAAAGGTTATGACACAAGCAGGTAATTTCCAAATAAACCAAAATCTAATGAGTATTTCATCTTACCGGAAATGCTGTCCAAAGTACACTTTAATATATGCTGAGATAGATCTACTTCGCCATTTACCATGTGTTCTAATTCCTCCGTAAATACCAAAGATCGATTCACAAATATATCGCAGAATGTTCGTAATATATTCGTATTAAAGCTTGGCGCTAACATTTTTCGGTGCCTGACCCATATATGTTCTGCGGAATATTGATATTAAAAAGAAATAAGAAAGATAGTATATATATATACAGGGTGTCTCACACTCTCCTCCGGGCATTTTGTGGAGACGTAGAACAGGTTGAGGTGAACATAAAAGTCCTATACCGTTTTGCGATATTCACAATAATTATCGAGATATTAATTATAGAAAACTTGTAAATGATCAAGCAGAATATGGTAAATGAGTTATAGTAACGACGACTGCCGTCGTGTACTTATACTTTAGGTCAAATTGAACAAAAAAGTTCTCTACCATTTTCCAAATAATCACATAGATTTTTAACCATTAATTAAAGGAGATTATTGCACGATTTTGTGTGATAATGCACTCATCTTCTTTAATTAATAATTAGAAATCTATGTGATTATTTGGAAAATGGTAGAGAACTTTTTTGTTCAATTTGACCTAAAGTATAAGTACACGACGGCAGTCGTCGTTACTATAACTCATTTACCATATTCTGCTTGATCATTTACAAGTTTTCTATAATTAATATCTCGATAATTATTGCGAATATCGCAAAACGGTATAGGACTTTTATGTTCACCTCAACCTGTTTTACGTCTCTACAAAGTGCCCGGAGGAGAGCGTGAGACACCCTGTATATGGTAATTATCGACTATAACGGAGCAAACTTCAATGATCTCCAGCTTGATATATATTATCAAGGATACTGTCCTGAATGATAATCAAAAGTTTTAACCGTCGTTCATTGTTTGTTAAAAAATTATTAGCAAAAAAATTTGCATAAAATGAATGTAATTTTTGGACACTGTACATACAAAAACATTGAATTTGTAAGCTAAGAAGATGTCTACTACACAAACACACATAGCCATACACACACGCAGATACACACACACACACACACACCCACACACACACACACACACATACACTGCTCGCCAGCGAGCGCGCTTGCTGGCGAACAGTATGTGTGTGCGTGCGTATGCACTTTTATATATTTCGTTTCCTTAAATATGTACACAGTGTCGGAATATTACATTCCATTTGTGGAATTTCTTATGTTAATAATTTTTTAACAAACAACGAACGACGGTTAAAACTTCTTGAATGTTGCTTAGAATATGATTTCCTTGATAATACATATCAAGATAGAGGTCATTGGAGTGTGCTCCGTTCTAGTCGATAATTACCACGTGTCTGCATTCGTGTGAGTATATGCTGTGAATGCTGTGTATGCTGTGTGCGCGCGTGTGTATGTAGTGTTACATTGATTTATTTGCTATTATTTGCTCTGCACACAAATACACCACACACAAGATATGCTTCGTACTCGTAAAGAAATCGTTATTACTTTTTCCAAGATTCCACTTCAGCATATTCGGATGAATTAGAACTTGGAATAATAAATAAGGAAGTAAAAATAAGTTCTCTGATAAACAATGATACAAACGTATCTACGTAGAAACTATTAAGGCGTTACCAAGACAAATACTAAGAAAGGTGAATATTATTAATTAATAAAGCTTATGCTGTTGCTCAATGTGAGCGTAACATATATATACTCCTGTATTATTATTGATAAAATAAATAATGTCATAAATTGCATGTCGTGTAAAAGTGCGATGACTATCTTTTGCATATTATAAATATTACAAACTAGTCTTTTTTTGCGAGATCTCACCAGGAGCAGTAACAAGCCCATTTCCTAGCACCGCTTTGTAAACTTTGTATATTAAGCTTTTATTTAAGCAGCAAGGGTTTTGAAGAATAGTCTGCAATATATAAAATCGAATCAATCATACGTTCGTTTCTTTATTATCATTATGATATTCATGGCTTTCTTTATTAATGTATAATTAAAGAAAGTTTGTTGCTAAAAATGATGATAATTTGCTATCAAAAATGATTTGTTACCAAAATAGTAAACAATATTGATTTATGATTGTTTGTAACTCTTTCAAACACTGAGAAAAAGAAGTGATTGAATTAATAAGCCTTTTTGCTCTTGAACAAACAAAATTTATTCAATCAAACATTTAGTCAATTAAGCAAATTATATCGTTGCTGCAACTAGTTATTTATTGATTCAATGGTGGCGATTTGATTAGTAATATGAATGTAACTTATTGTTGCACTAACGCAAAATTTCTCCAATAAGGACAATATTTCTTTCAAAGCGGGTGATCGCCGATTTTGTCGACCCAACTGCTTTTTTTCAATATGTATAAATAAATTAACAAATAAGTAATATAAATGTTGCACTCTTACTTTAATTTGGTCTGGTTCGTTTACAGAAATAAGTAATTTACTGCCCAACCAAAATCGAAATGGAGACGGGTAAGTATCGACCAGCAAACATACACTGTCCAACAATTCTGAAATTTTTTATACTTCAGAAATATGTTACTGTTAAGCAATTGTCTATATTTAATGATATTATATTTTTAGACAAATAAACGTCAAACAATTTTATTCTGAAATAATATTGGTTTATTTTTTTGCAAAGTCTTTAATTACTCTTAGTCTTTAATTCGTCTTCTTCTAAGAAATTAACATACTTCAATGGTTTCATGGTAAATTGAATTTATTACACTTAATGATTTGAATGTCAATTTAAACCTTACTATAATTTTATTAAATTTTACTTTTATTTTTGCAAGATTTTTATTATCCGCTTATAATGTTGACAAATATATAAACGGCAACATTACCGTTAAAATTTCTCTGGAGAATGTAGTAGGCATTCCCAATAATTGGTTTCGTTTTTGGACCTGGTAGTGCATTTGCTGCTTGAATGAATCGTAACCGCTTACGATAATTCGAGGTTAAATAGATTATACCAACACATATTAAGATCAAAGCTATGCTTGTGAGTATCATTATGCTGATAGATTGTCAGGTGACGATATAACCAGTGTGATATAATTTGGTTTTATACGTTCAACAATCGATAACTCTGTAATGAAGAAATTTTGAACAAAAATATAAATCGTCTCGCGTAAATTTGTTGCGTTACCTACCCTGATAGTAAAATGTCAGCAATATGCCGACAAATTGCTGGCAAAATCAATCATAGGATTGCAGCAAATTTGCAGCATGTATACTACCATTATACTGGCATTATGTCGGCAAAGCATGCCAAAATTACTTGAGGGCAGAGTGCTGCAAAAACCGAACAAGACGTGTCGAGCAACGTGTGACGACAAATTTGCAGCAAACAGCGAGCAAGACGTGCCGAGCAAGGCGTGATGGCAAATTTACGGCAAAAATCGAGCAAGATGTGCCGGCTATGAACAGGCCAAAACTACCCGAGTAGAATTTGCACCTTATGAGAATCTAGTCATTATATAATAAAGTTGTATCCAATAGACACATACACATAGTTATTAGTTAGTGTAACTAGACAGTGATGAACCAATAATGTAACGTTTTTGCGAATATATACAATATATTAACTAATAATAAGATAAAAGAAACAAAATAATTATGGTAAAAAACCAAACTAGTTGCTAGGCAATATCACTTTTCCTAATGAGGATATAACATAAGTTACCTAATAGTTAGACAAAAAAAATATAACTAGTGATGTAGTTTATTTTCTGCATTAGGCATATATCATCAGTAGATAGACTGTCCTAGTTAAAATTTTTAGTTCTATGAAATGCTATTTGTGTCTTTTAGAGATGACATCAGTGGCTTTTATTATTGAACACTTCCTAATCATGTAGAACGTAAGTATCTCAGTGTATATTGTCTTGGAAAAATTCCTTGCTCACATTGGATTTGAACTCGAGATCTTTGGTTCTTCAAGTCTGTCGTCCTATATGTTACTCCACTTTAACTTCACTAACAAACGTGTTTCGTACGGCCCTCATATGTTGCATGAGATTTGGCACGACTTGCTCGGCTTTTGCCGTCAGTTTGCCGTCATATGTTGCTCGGCACGTCTTGTTCGATTTTTGCCGCAAATTTGCCGTCACGCGTTGCTCGGCACATCTTATTCGCTATTTGCTGCAAATTTGTTATCACACATTGCTCGGCACGATTTGCTCAGTTTCTGCTATCAATATGCCGTCATACTACTAATGATAGCTTGTCCGGTTTTTGTCAGCAGTTTGCTATCACGATTATTAACAGGTCGTATCGCAATATTGCACACATTTTGCCGACATTACTTGATATAGCAAATCATGCTGCAGTTTTGTTGTTATTCTGTTGATAAAACTTGCAGCACGCTTTGCCGAAATTTGCTTTTGGCATGTTTGGCTATCAGGGTATATTATTTTGATGTTTTAGAAGAAAAAAGAAAAACAGAAATAGTAATACTTGTAAGGGTCTTGGTTGCCCTTTCGGCGTATCCGTTTCTTTCCGTTAACGTTTGAATACGCGCTCCTTGAATCTTTATTGTTTTAGGTGTAAAATAAGTCGCGGATAGCAGCCCTGCTATCACGTACTAGGCAACTTATTTCACGGTGCAGGTGACGGAACGTGATTAATGACTAATGATGAGAACAATTAATAAATGTTTATTATAACGTACAGATCCTTTGTTCCTTACACTTGTTTCGCCAAGTCATACATGAGAAGTCTATCTTAACTCGTACACACACGCACGTGCCCGATCCGTGCTTCACGGTCGCACTAATAAAACACAAATAATACTGTCCTCACTATCGTTATTTTACTAACGTTTCAACCAGACTAAATCTGAACAGATACGCGAACTACTTCCGTACCCACAGCGTTAATTCGCTTTAACTAAATGGGTTTATCCCTTGACCCTAACCGGCCCACAAAACCCGGAGCTCTTAGCTCTTTTCGCTACGCGAGACTCTCCCCGATCTTCTCCTGATCTCTCGCTGGTCTCTTTCTCGACTGCCTCTGGACTCTCCGGCCTTCGTCTCTAACTACCTATTTGAACTATCGGCGCGAAGGAGAGGGAACCTCAGCTCTCGCTACGACAAAAGGCTTTGATCTAACAACGTTAGATGGCGCTACTTATTCTAATTTCTTACATACACGTATAAAAAATTTTCTCAAATACACTTACACAACGTCTAGAATCGAATAAAATGACGTATAATGTCATTAAACCGTTTTAAAAACATTTTATGTCCCGATTTAAATGTTATCTTGTTAATTGTTATGTTGTGTGGTTAATTACTCCACTACGTGGTTATAAGTATAAAAAAGAGTTCTCAATACACTGAGATCATAATCAATCAGTTCTTTTCATATTATATTAATTATTATACTATATTATTATATTATTATATATTAATTATTATATTATATTAATTATTATGCAATTTATTATATCAATTATACTAATTATTGTACTAATTTCTGTATTTCCTTACCTTCTTTTAAAAAATCGATATGAAATCGACAAGAAGCACCAAATCTTCCACTTCCGATACTACTTAGTGTATTCGCAACTGCCATGCAACACTACTGTTGGAATGACCCAGTAAGCAATCTGCGCGCAGACTGACGTCAGACTGTCGACAGGTTCTGTCGAATCCGAGCAGGATCTGTCGACAGATCTATAGACATCTGCGTCCCCAATCTACCGCCAGATTGTTGACAGGGTCTGCGAACAGACTCTGACGACAGACTGGCGGCAGATTGCGCGCAGAGCCTGTTGACAGACTATGACGGCAGATTGGCTGCAGATTGCGCGCAGATCCTGTTGTTTCGTAGGTTCTTCAATTCAATTTTCCCATAATTTTTTATAATTACTCATAGAATAAGCGCTTTCTCATAAATACTCATAAAATACTATGACAAAAAAAACTTTTCTACATTATTTTTTCATAATTTTTAATATTTTCTCTAGTGAGATTCAAACTTGAACTGAAGACATCTTTTGGATAATCGTCCGTCGCCTTAGACACTACGCCAATTCCTCACTAGATAAAAAACGCTTTGTATTGTCTATTTAAAGTTTAAGGAAGAAAAATATTATAGTTTGTTCGCCTTTTAAGCCGCAAAATATAGACGAAACCGTTTAGCGTATAAATAATGTAAGAGAGACTGGTACGATAATTCGAAATTAATTTTTTACCAAGGAATGTATAGAAAATTACTGCAATAAAACAGCAGATAATGACATTTTTCTATCATGTTAATAAAATACTGTACTTTTACATGTGCGAATTAATTTGATCGATCGTCCCGTTCAGATTGTATTAAGTTTTATCAAAACCGAAGCATGATATATTTTTAAATAAACCATCAAAAAAATTCTGTAAAAGTTATTTACATAGCGAGACT
>NW_022639460.1:2388070-2394728 GCF_010583005.1 Odontomachus brunneus | reverse complement strand
AAAAAAAATTTTCTACATTATTTTTTCATAATTTTTAATATTTTCTCTAGTGAGATTCAAACTTGAACTGAAGACATCTTTTGGATAATCGTCCGTCGCCTTAGACACTACGCCAATTCCTCACTAGATAAAAAACGCTTTGTATTGTCTATTTAAAGTTTAAGGAAGAAAAATATTATAGTTTGTTCGCCTTTTAAGCCGCAAAATATAGACGAAACCGTTTAGCGTATAAATAATGTAAGAGAGACTGGTACGATAATTCGAAATTAATTTTCTACCAAGGAATGTATAGAAAATTACTGCAATAAAACAGCAGATAATGACATTTTTCTATCATGTTAATAAAATACTGTACTTTTACATGTGCGAATTAATTTGGTCGATCGTCCCGTTCAGATTGTATTAAGTTTTATCAAAATCGAAGCATGATATATTTTTAAATAAACCATCAAAAAAATTCTGTAAAAGTTATTTACATAGCGAGACTAATATTTTATTCGGTGCTGCTGCCTTCAATACTTATTGCATGACGGTTAAATCGGATTTAATGACATAACAACATTTAAAAAAATAATAAGATGAGAAATTGTATGAAAAATTATGAGAACAATTTTTACCAGGAATGACATGTGTACGCCTTTAAATGGCCATTTAACCGTTGTACTATTCTATACTTGTACTCGTTATTTCTCTATTATTGTTGTTTTTTTATAAAAAATGTGTAATACAATTTTAAAATATAAACATTGTTTTTTATTGTGTATATGTGTACAATTATTGCACAATATAATTATCTTGACTTCTCTGCAGCATGGTGTGTATGTGAAACTGCCCCATTTAATAACGTACATATGGCCCTTAATAGAATTAAATAGCCTATCTAGGAAACAGAATTTGCGCGCAATCTGCCGTCAGTCTGTCGTCAGAATTTATCGACAGGCGCTGCGGGCAGTCTGTCACCAATCTGTCGTCAGAGACTGCTAAAACAGTTCCTGTGTGCAGTCTGTTGCCATTCTGTCAACAGATACTGTTGACAGACTCTGCGTAAAATCTGCTCGCACAGGTTTGGCTATCTGGGGAGAATGTAGACTTCAAGAAATGAGAGCTGTACGCATTAGCGGAGATAAGGCATTCGCAGAAAAATAGTATTTTACATATATTTCAAAATGTATCGTGTTTTTATTATCCCTGTTAATATATATCATTATGACGCATTTAATGGTTTTAAGATCATATCGATCCAACGAATTCATCAAAGACGACAAAATTCAATAGCAATTGTACGGTAAATTTCGCGTTCGAAGATAATTACTTATAATACAGAGTATTTTATATTTTTCTTATCGTTATTATCAATACACTATTGATTGCGACAGATTCTCAATGTTTTATTCATGACAGACTCTAAGGAAACGGTACGATATACTTAATCTTTTATATATCATATTCAATTAAATATTCTCCTAAAAGAAAACGATAGACGGCGATAGAAATTAATTGGATTCTCTACAGATCCCATCGATTTCAATCGCTTTTTTCCTTTTGATGTTTTTTATCG
Organism: Odontomachus brunneus; assembly: GCF_010583005.1. NCBI lineage: Eukaryota > Metazoa > Arthropoda > Insecta > Hymenoptera > Formicidae > Odontomachus > Odontomachus brunneus. The sequence goes on along the minus strand of NW_022639460.1, from coordinate 2,393,170 downwards.
CAATCATTTAAGACGGTTTCAGCTATTTTTGCTACCTTATAATGCTATTTTTGCTGCCTTATTCGTAATTGTATAGGGTCTGTTTGACACAAAATGCATCAATGTACGTGTATAAGTAAAATAGGTCAAACCCCAGTAAACACAAAGTATCGTCCATATTACAATGTCAGCTCAATCATATGGTATAATATGTTATGTAACAGTTATAATATATAATATATAATATGTTATATAACAGTTACGTTAATATACCATATGATAAGTTAATATACCATATGATGAGTTAATATACCATATGATTAAGCTGACATTGTAACATCGATGATATTTTGTGTTTACTGGGACTGAATGAAAAATTCCTCTGCCATTTACCCTACTAAAATATATAAAGTGTTATTGTTATAATGTACAGGGTGTTGTACTGAGATACAGGTCAGTACAACGGGTTGCCTCGTCGACAGGCGTACCGTGTCATAGTAAATCTTGGCGAAATTGTCACGCGCGAAATTGAACGCAGTAAACTTCATAGGAAAGAAAGCTTGCCGACGAGGCAACCCGTTATACTGACCTGTATGTAAGTGCAATACCCTGTATATCAACGAATCGCATTAACTATGATTGCTTTTAGATTTTCAATTAAATATAATGATCTAAGGTAAACAATAAATTAATTTTAAAAAGACAAGATATAAAACAATTCATACTACTTCATGAGAAAGTTGATGCTTATTTATCTCGTTATTAGGGAATAATTCATATCAGTACTTCATCAGAAGAACTTAATAATTATCGAAATAATAGAAAGCTCCTTTGAATAGATAAACTAATAGTGAGATATTAACGGCACATAAGGAGCAAGCACGGATGTCTTAGTGCTATTAAATACTAATATTACTTTTTTTAATATTAATATGATTGTGGGAGGATAAAATTGTCCAGTATGTTAAACGCACGTATCGAAATTTTTTTCTTCGACTATCGTACGCGGAGAATCAACCTTTCATACTTAGACCGACCCTTGAGTCCCAATTTTTTTAAATATATATTTTTTTATTAAAATCCCAAACCCCCATTTCCCGCCCGGAAAGTGGGGAGGTTCCAGGTTCGAGTCCTGGCGGAGGCAGTTTTTTCGCAACATATATAAGGAATCTATTTGAGTTATCGGTTTAATAGGGGTTTGGGATTTTAATAAAAAAATATATATTTAAAAGAATTGGGACTTAAGGATCGGTTTAAGTATGGAAGGTTGATTCTCCGCGTACGATAATCGAAGAAAAAAATTTCGATACGTGCGTTTAACATACTGGACAATTTTATCCTCCCACAATCATATTAATATTAAAAAAAGTAATAGTATTTAATAGCACTAAGACATCCGTGCTTGCTCCTTATGTGCCGTTAATAATTATCATTACTGATTAACCATTACTGATTATCATTGTTGCAATAATCATTGTATTACTCTATAGCATTACCTACATAGCACGTAATATTACAATAATATTACATTTTTATTATAATTTAATATAGCAGAAATATTACTGTAATATTACTGAGATATTACTGAGATATTTTACTTTAATTAATAACTTAGAATTTTACATATTGTTCGCAAAATGGCAGAGGAATTTTTTGTTCAGTTTGTCCTAATATACTTGTACACCGCGACTCCTTTGTGAGTTCAGACACTCTGTATATCTTCCTTAACGATGTAATATAAGACTTATTGCGCACGTAATTACATAAGTTATCGTATGGAAATGTCAGAAAAACTAAAATTTATTTTGTGCGATTAGATCAAATTGTGCTATCGTTGCGTAACTGTCAATTTTTCTCGAAGTCCTTGAGATAATTGGCGAAAAGAAATTACCTATAAAAAGAAACTAATTTTATGATTAATATAATACGCAGAAAGTATCAACAATCATATTTCATAGTTCTAGAAATATTGGCGTAAGGAACATTACTTACGAGAATGAGGAGAGAACAAATTGAAGCGCAACTTGTGTTAACAAGTTTCCTACCAACGACATACATGTATTACACACCGATCTCTCACTTCAAATTTATCTTTATTCAATAATTCCAATTTCGTTAAAGCCCCGTAGATTTATCAGAGAGCGCGGCTAATTTATCATATTTAGACTTTGATATCAATCTTTCATGAGTATAGTAATTACATCTCAGAATGCAGTAATTGTCTGTACCTGACATAAAAGTGCTGGATTATTAATCATTTTTACTCCATTTCGGCGAGCCGATCGTTTGATGCAGTTGCAAGGACGATTTCGCAAATTTTCGAGTTTGTACGCAGATCTAAAGCGAAACTTAATTAGCGTAGAATAATTTATTCAAAAGAAACTTAAAAAGAAAGAATATAGTTAGCAAATTAAGTCAAGTCCCTGAGAAAGATCAGAAAATACTTAAAAGTGTTGTAAATTATTATTCTATTTTATTCTTATAACTTATAACATAACAGTCGCATTTTGAGTCTATATAGCAAGACAAAAAATAAGAAATAACAATTAGATAACAATGAGATTTAATAAATCTGCCGGACTCCAAAGGAATAAACTAAATCTTATGTGAGGCGAACGAGTGGCGTTATAAAAAATTCTTTTCCGGGCAAAATAAAACATCCAACGAAAAATAAGCGAAAATTGGATGAACAATTTAACGAGAACATCGCGGTTAAGAAAGAAATGAATCTTCTGAAGCAAGATAATACATGATATTTTTAAGTTGGTTGAATCAGTCCTCGTGAAATCGATTTTATACAAAGTCTTTTTAAAATTTTTCACAGGATGCCTCGACGAAGAAGAGAAGAGGATTTCCGGCGAGTTTTACTCGTGCGTCGGTAAAAGGAAGTTTCTTACAAACTTCTTTATTCGTTTATTTAACCAACATGACGTTCTCCATAAATATATGAATTGCGCATTTACCAATACTACTCGTTCATTTCCAATAAAGTTCAACTGATAATGAACAAAAGTGATAAGTTCAAGTTCAACTGATAATGAACAAAAACGTTTTGCACATGGCAGCAATTATATGGACAGATGCGGCGTATGTCATTGTAAGTAGTCGGTTTATTACGCGTGGTAGAACGCATTTATTTCCATATCATTACTTTGGCATCATTATTGTTAGAAACAAGTGATGAGCGCTATGAGAAGAGTGAACGTGAGCTACAACTGTGTTTATGCGAAACTTGTGACTATCATGCATATCGACAAGGATTTCCGCAAGTTTATTCGCATTAACAATAGTTTACTCAGCCGTTATTATAAGGCTGTAAGGTCACACTTTTGTAAGCCTCGTGTATAAAAGCATCGGGACTTGATGAAATTGCAAGACGATCAACTCCTGCAGTCGTTCGCGTTCTTTAATTTGTTAATATTCGTTTTTGTGTATAATGAAGACCGTCGCTGCGGTTCTCGTCATTCTCTGCGCATATTTACATGTTGCAGGTAAAACGTAATTGCGCAACATTTTTGCGAAAAGGAAGAAGATTTAATAGAGAAGAAAAATGAAGAGAAATTTTAAAAATAAAAGTTTTAGATATTAACCTATAAATTATTTGTACATTTTATTTTTTATTTATTATTGATTTAAATTGCTTTATTGCTTCTTAGTGATTTGAATCGTTAATATAGATTAATGAAAGATGGTAAAAAATTGAGTCGCCATCGACGATTTACGTGAGTCGCGTCATTCTGTTTTGTTCTTTTACGATTTTGTATTTCATTGCAACATAGTGACTAATCGATGAAATCAGTTAGAGGAATGGGAAGTATTGAGAAAATGCCGTTGCAGATAACTTAAAGCTAAAGCCTGACAACATACTGAAAGATACCGTGTCAGATATCAAGAATGTTGTATCCAATGTCACGCACACGGTGATCCCCGAATGCGTTTTCGGAGTGGAATCAGTATCAATGGTTTTATACAACAGGTGATTTCTATTTTCCCAATATGCACAAATATTCTCTTGTAAAAAGGGAAATGCACATTTTACGTATATGTGATAAAAATATTTGAATATTTGTGGTGCTCGCGCGTGGATTAGTGATTCATTGGTTTTTTCCAGAGACAATCCATATGGCAAGAAGATCGGTGTAGACGAGGTCTGCGATGGTATAAATTTGTCAATGCCGATCGTTTTCCTGGTGCATGGTTTCATTAGTAATCCGAATTATACCAACAGTTACAAGCTGTCGGAAGCATTGGTCGAGGTAAATATTGCCCACATAATAAAAAAAATACAAATTACATTATCATTAATTATAATTTAAAGATGATAACTATGTTATCATGATTTTAAAGTGTTACTTTCTGAGACTTTTAATAAACTTTAAGCACGAACATTAACTCCTTAATGCCTGAGCCTAAACTATAATCTGTAGGCTTTTCGTAATTATGCAAAACAAGACACGGCATCAGAACATGTTCAAATATAGAGAAAAATTAATTTTTCTCATTTGTTTAATCAATAATTGTTTAAACAAATTATTTACGATTCGATTTTTTTAAACAGACAGCGGGAATTGATTTTACGAGAAAAATTATTAAAGAAATAGTTATACTTTTGTTAGTTATATGTCAATTTGTTGTAAAATTCTTATTATATATAATATAATATTATATATAATAAAATTATAATAAATTATATATAATAAATTATATCGAGACCTTGATACCACTGTTTATTACTTAGTCTATTATTATCACTACAAAAGTGTGACCTTAAATTAACGGCATTATACTATCAGCTGAATAAACTATTGTTAATGCGAATGTAGAAAACTTGCAGAAGTCTACGTTGATATAGTATCATATGTTTAACACAAACACTGATGTAACTTATGTTCATTCTTTTCAGAGCACTTGTCATTTATTTCTAACAATAAGGAAGGGGAAGTAATGATATAGATATAATTTCATACTTTATTTATTATTTATTTATTATTTGTTTTTTACTATTATTTATAAGTAATTTACTATTACTAATATATATATGTATATATTACGCACCTTTTTTTGAAAGTCTGTTTTTTTGTATTTAATGACCGGAACTATTGAAAATTGTTGCAAAGAGCT
>NW_022639460.1:2377208-2387561 GCF_010583005.1 Odontomachus brunneus | reverse complement strand
AGCGCACCTAATCAAACAAACTATTTAAATTAACTATTTCTTTAGAGTTTCGGTTTGTTTTACAATAGTTCTAGAGTTCTATATCATATACATATATATGTATATACGTATATATATATATATAGGGTGTAGAAAAAGGCTGTGTCATAACTTTGCAGAGTGATAGTACAGATCAAGGTGAACAGAAAAGGTCCTATGAACATAGGTCCGAAAATGCCTAGTTTACACACACACACACACACACATATAATTTACTTATTACCGTTTATTACTTATTTATTTATTTGTTTAGAGAATATATGAAAGAATAGTGGCGATTGTTTTGTGGTACTTAAACGGGAGATAAAGTATCTGAAAATTGCGTAATATCTCCGCTTTTACAGAAAGGCGTTACGGTATTTTCCTTGGATTGGACTGACGCGGCATGCACGACTGGCCTACCTCTTGTAAAATTCTTAGCATACCCTGCTGCGGTGATTAACACTCGTAAAATAGGTGAACTCATGGCTAGGTACAACTATTTTCCATATATACGTCACATTAAATGAAAATTTAATATAAGTGCCATAAAAAATGTCAAACGGACATTGTGCAGTAGAAAAGGCAACGTAGTAAGCGCTTTCCGTTGCGTTTGCAGCAGCTTTGCAATTGTTGTAAGATTTTTTTTTGAACGACACATCGGTTAACGTTTTTCCAAGATGTTTACTAAGCTGTCCAGTATATTGAAAGTACGCTAGAATAAATGACGACCGCTTAATAAATATATTGGAAAGGCGTAAACCGGTAATCGTTCATCAGAAAATCTTGCAGCAGTTACAAAGCTGCTGACAGCGCAGCGCAAAACGCTTGTGACTAGAAGTAAAAAGTAATATGCTGGAAGTTCTTATGTGCTATTTGGAAATAAAAAGATATTTGCATCAAAGGATACTTTAGATCGCTGAGTACACTTATAGAATGTTTCGGAAACTATCCTTTCCTCTTAATAGTCAATAAATAGCTATAAAATGAACGTGGCAAAAAGAGGGAAGGTAGATTAAAGAGAAATGTTTGCATGTCACGTTAATTTTACAGCTATTTATTAACTGTTAAAGGATAATTTTCGGAACGATTTACACGTATGTTTAAGCGATTAGAAATGTTCTTTCACAAAAATATCTTGTTATGTCGAAATTGTACACAAAGATTTCGGATATGTGTTTCTCGCTTTTGACGTCATTAATCCGAAGTTCTGTAGCGAATATCTAAGAACCTTAATGATATTTTGTGGTTTTTTAATTGATATATTTTTAAATACTCAGTGAAAGTGAAAGTATTGCTAATTAGGCAAGTAAACCATCACTTATAAGATTGGCAAAACTCTTGTTGAAACTCACTCAGGCATGAAAGTTCTAATTTAGGAGAATTTTTACAACACTAACGATTGAGAAAATGTAGAAGGAGATTTTCTGTTTCCAAGATATTCATGCAAATCTTATTTTACAGTTACGTCGTATCGTTGAACCAGAAATGCAGTGTTCCTGTGAACAACATCAGATTTTTTGGTCACAGTCTTGGCGCGCACGTGTGTGGATTCGCCTCGAAACATATTCAAGAGTCGGGCTACAGTCGGCAGAAAATCCCGCTTCTAATCGGCTTCGATCCTGCGCAGCCGTTGTTTATGTTGAATAAGTGCGAAGATAGATTATGTAAGCAAGATGCAGATCTGGTTATAGCGTTGCACACATCTACACTCGGAATGACGCGTCCCATTGGCCACACCGATTTTTATTTCAATGGCGGATCCCTGCAGCCAAAATGTAAGTAACAAAATTTCTCTTCACATACATAGAAAAAGATTGTAACCTAATCTAGGTACATGTTATTTGAACGATGTAAAGTAAATTCAAAAGAAAGTAAAATAAAAGAACAAGCGAAAAAAAGGTGCGCCATAGTAAATTTATATTTCAGGTCCTTTAAATATAGCATGCTCACATAGCAGCGCTGTTCTCTACTTGGCCAAAATAATAGAGGACGGTACTTGTAAATTTCCTAGTGTTCCTATGTCGTAAGTCTGATTCTTCTTCACTATTTAATACGTTGACTGTTACGATAATTTATATTTATTATATTAATATTCGACAGAAGTTTAAATGATACGGTAAACAAATGCAAGTTACGGTATATATATTCGTTAGACTGGCTCTCGATTGATTACGTATTTACTGTGTTATATATAACTATGGGATTAAGTTTTATGTGTAAATTTGTGAGACGTGGCAATATTCTAACGACATCTAGTGATTTCATTAGCAGTCAATGTGTTAAGCTTCGTCACGATCGAGTCTTCTTTTATTATATTAAGGGTAACATCACCCTAAGAACTGAAAAAAGCTGAATTAGAAATCATCAATTTTTTTCAACGCAGTTCTATTATAGCTCTAATAATATTAAAAAATCAAATATAATATCTTGTGCAAAAAATGCTTAATGGACGGAAGATTTATTATTCAAAATATATTTAATTTTAATTTTAATTTATTAAAATTATAAAATTAATTTTATTTATTAAAATTTAATACAAGAGAAATGGGATACAGAAAACCTTTAAAATCTTTAAACCTTTAAACTGTACTATGCATCTTAAATGTATAATATTTATGAACATGTGTTCAGATGTTACTGAAACTATAATATAATTGTATATATATAATTGTATCTGTATGTTATTTAACTTTTCTTTTTCAGATATCCGGACGTCATATGGCGATGGAAAAAGTATGAACGTTCTTAGATATCATTTATATGATTTATATATTTATCTCGCTATTACTATCGTGACTCTCTTTATCTTTTAATTATTAATAATATTTATTACTTATATTTATACCATATATGTATATTTACTACTTATCGTTTCTATATAACTTGATATTCTTGCAGACCTAACTATCCACAGTCTAACACAATCAAATGTACACCTCTGGATAACATTTGGTCCTGGATAGATGGCAAAAACGAAACATTTGATAAAGATAAAGAACAAGTATACTACACGTTCGTTAATTCGGATACTTTTTGTGCCAACGATAATTTTAGCTGTCAAGACTAGCGACAACAACAGTGATAACAATGGTTACGAAACGGCCTTAGTAAACATTAACTAACAATAATATTGCAATGTTACAATTTCTCGCTCAACAATGTAATTGTTATATGTTATATTTTATTTACATGTTGAATAGAAGATTATATAACATTAATGTTACGTTATTGATAGTTGGTACTTACTGGAGATAGTGTAATAATCTTTTAATCAATTATAATAATAAACTGCTTTATCTTCACCTTGACTCGTTTGTTTGCCAACAATGTTACTTATCTATCAGTTTTCCATTTTAATCGCTGCGCTCTGCAGTTATATATTTTCCATAACGACGTAACACAGCTTATCATGTTACGCATGCAATTAAATAAATTATCACAAACATCCGACAAAAATGTCGGAAAAACTAAAATTTATTTTTGTGCGCGATGAAATCAACTCGCGCTGTCGATGCGCAGTTTTCTTTAAAGTAAAAATGTTTTTTCAGATGTGGAAAATAAATCATCCAGCGAAAAATAAACGAAAATTGGACGAATAATTTAACGAGAGCATTAAGAAAGAAATGGATCTTCTGAAGTAAGACAATACGCGATGTTTTCAAGTTAATCAAATCAATCCTCGTAAAAAATCGATTTTATACGCAAATTTTTAAAACTCTTCGCCGAGTGTCCCGACGAAGAAAAAGGAAGAAATTCCTGCGAGTTTCATGCGCGCGTCGGCAAAAGAGAGTTTCTTACAAACTTCTTTATATTTACTCACGATTCACTCACCGTAACGTTCTGCATAAACTTGCGAATTATGGGTTTACCAAGACAATCCATTCATATCTAATAAAGTTCACGTTCAACTAATAATGAACAAAAACGTTTTGCACATCGCTGCAACCGTATGGGCAGACATCTACGTCGTATAACATTGTAAGGAGTCAGTTTATTACGTGCAGTAACATTTATGCAGAGTACATTTATCTCAATGTTCTCTTGTCTTATTTCCTTTTGTTAATTTACAGTCGCGTGCTGTACGATGCTGGCGTCGTCACAGTCCGAATCGGAAAGACAAAAGATCCGTAACAAGATGAACGACGACCCGATTCTAGCGAAGATCTTGCGGCAGTTAGACACGAGCAAGGGCGAAGATGACGCCGATGAAATCATGGAAGCGAGATCGCAGCGTAAGAGGCGAGAAAAGAACGAGGATACGGGCGAGCCCAGCGGTTAGGTTCAAGGCACAAGGAACTTGATTAACTTAGAACATCTGATATTTGCGCAGGGTAGTCACTTCATGGCGAACAAACGTTGCCAGCTTCCCGACGGTAGCTTCCGCAAGCAGCGAAAGGGGTGAGTGTGATTCTGCGACATTAAAGTGCGAGATTAGCGCTTGCTTTTATGCAAATCAAATGTCGTCAAGATGTTTTTACATAAAAAAAATTATAGACAGCAAAATACTGTATTCAAATAAATGTTACTTGTTTCGAGTATTTCATAAAAACATATTTTTCTGTGTATAGAACAGTAGAATAATGTTTCTCTACTTTTATATTATAATATATTCTTATTTTGTATTCTTCTTACATTTCATTAAAATTAAACCATTCTATAATATCGTTGAAATATTTGCAGGTACGAAGAGGTTCACGAAAGATTGGAATCAATTTGAAGGAAAATCATATTACATGTTCGTTGACTCGGACACTATGTGCACCAACGATAACTTTAGCTGTCAAGACTAGCGATAGCAACAGCAATAACAATGGTTACGAAACGGCTTCGGTAAACATCAATTAACAATTAACAATAACATTACATCAATGCTACATCGCTATCTTGGGAGAAATCGTGAAATGGTCCTTTTAGAACATAAATTTTCCTTGAGAATTCCATTAAAATCGGAATAATATTATAATTAAAAAATAGAAAACATTGATTTAATAATAGCAAGATAAATTTTCAAACTTCTCGAAATTTTCTATTAATATTCTCCATTGTGCCTGAATATAATTAAGCGATGTTATTAGTTATTAGAATGAAATTTCTTGTAAGTGTGTAATATATTATTTCTGATAATAAATGCAATTTTCATTTATACAAAGAAATAAAGCATATAAGCGGACAAGATAAAAGCTAGCTCTTAGATATTATCAAATTCATTGATATTAAAGGAAGTTCTTTTTAATTTTAAGATTTCAAAAAATCGATTTTTCTTTTTTTATATTTTTGAAAGCTCTTAGAAATAACCCACATAAACATTATTTGGGAGAAATAAAAATTGGTTAAAATATACAGGTCAGAATGCGATATATAAGCGCTTGGCCGTTTCAACATGTCTAAAATCGGGACATAAGACGTCTTAAAGATAATCTTTAAGACGCCTTAAAGATATTTATACGTAAATCGTCTGAAAGACATCTTAAAGATGATCTCTAAGGTGTCCTATGTCCCAATTTTAGATATTATGTTGTCTGGGAAATAGTGCACTGCTAGCTGCTTTATTTTCGATCTATTTTATCCTGCCAAAATAGTTTTAAAATATATTAAACCAATTTATGAGGACCTGTCTTCAGACTTATTACTAAGTCGACGAGGGATGTGTATGAGAAGAAATAATAAAAACACGACTACTATACGGATGTTCTTTGCGCATTATTATATATTTCTCGATTACCTTACTGAGAGAATTAAATTTTATAATTATAGTTTTATTATCTTATTTATTCTCTTATATATGTGACGTGTTCATTCGTTATTCCGTTCATAAAACAGCAGACACGATCAATGATCAAATGATCCGCCACGGGAATAACTCCGTTCGACACAACGCGCCGTGGTATGTACATCGTGGTACATCGCTTAGACGTTTCTCGCATTTTATCGTACACATCGTGTTAATATTCCCAGTCTGTTATTTTTTTCTTTTTCGTTTCGATTCGCGTAAGTAAAATACATGGTCACATGTGAACGTATGTGTATGTGTGTGTGTGTGTGTCTTCGGGTGTGTGTATGTGTATATGCGTGGCTACGCTTGTGTATACGTGTGAGGCTGTGTTAATACGTCGGACAGCCGTCCGTAGTTTCCCTTAGACGTACAACATCGATAGCCTTGTCGAGAGAGATCGGAGAAATATCACTATTCCCTCGTAATGTGAATACACAAGTCTTTTAAAATCCGATTCGATCTGTTCCGCTCGATCCATTTATGATTCATGATACAATTCGATATCTTCGACGAAACAATTATCGAAACCAAGTTGACGAAATCTTAAACTAATCTCTGTTCGCTATGGGCTACAGAACTCTGACAGGAATAAAAATTTGGTAAAATTTGTGAGTTGTAAAGTTGAAAAATTAATAGAGGTATGAATTTCTTATTACGTATATTTATTAACAATATCTTGGTATAAAAAATTAAATTTTATGATGAATATTAACGTCACTGTGTTTATTTAAATTCTGTTCTGCGAAAGAATCATGCTTCAACAACAGTAATCGACTTGGAGTGATCTGGTTTCTCAATAGGAGTGATAGGAATAATCTTAAATCAATATTAATATGTATATATGTTTTTTATTCAATAAAATATAGTTTTCGGTTGACACGGAGAATCTCCGCAAATTTTAAAACTATTTTTCATTTATGTATTTTCGAATTTTTCAGTAAAAAAGAATTAAATTTGATTTTTTATAACTTTCATTTTGCGAAATATTGTTTTTTCAAAGCCCACTTTATGAATTAATAACTATAGTTTTGATGAATAAAATAAATATATTGATACTGATTCTAGATTACTCCTGTTGAGGCCAAGATGATTGAAGCATGATTCTTTTGCAGAGTAGAATTGGAAACAATGATGTGTTAATATTTACCATAAAATTTAATATTTTTATATCAAGATATTGTTAATAGACATACGTAATAAAAAAAGTCATATTTCTATTAATTTACAACTTTTTACAGTTTCATAAATTTTATCTAATTTTTACACTTATTAGTCCTGTAAGCCCTTAATAGCGTATTAGTCAGAAGGTGTCGCGATACGATATAACGATGACGATGGGGAAAAATAATGTGCGCAGAACTGATAAAACACGCCACCTTTTTTTCCCATCGCAGTATATAACATTATTTGGCGTATCGTATTAAAATCAGGGATAAAAGAATTCTGACTGTTTAAAATTATCGCACATAAAACGCATAAAATCTTAAGTTTCAAATTCCTCAGTTGCGTTGCAATCTTGCATTCGCAAGGCGGACGTACTATTGTAAAATAGCACAAATAAGTATACCGTGATTTACGGCGTATCGTATTATCGGATAGGGAAAGGTAACAGTCTTGGTTTAACGATGAAGCTTTCCAATTAATTAGGTTTTATCTAAATTTAAAACGGATTTTTCATCACCTTTAAATAATAAACGACCAACACATACCGAAGTTTCGTTACGTTCGTTTACAACTGAATTTATTTCTCTTTTTATATTTTTTAATCTCAAATTTGCAGACGAAAGACACTATTTCGTCCTAACGCGTTACAACAAAAACGGAATTCTAACAATAAACATTCGAACGAAACGAAGTTTCAGTCATTTTTTTTCATCGAGAGACTATTGGCTGTCGTGTTTTCTTTAATGCATCTCTCAGAAACCTATACGGAAGCTCCGCTTCTCGTTACAATGTTGGAGCCAGAACACTTTTAAACTAAACGAATAAATTTTGCTACAGTTCGGAGAAGTATTGTGAGAAGTTTATGTATTGACGCATAAAGTATTTTGTTACATTTCATATGCGCGAACTCATATTCCGACATTTTTCGTCTCAGAGTCGAGAGTAAACTCAAATAAATGGATTAAGAATAAAAACGTGAGACATAGACATGTGTTGGAGGAAAACGTACGTTATTGACTGTCGCTCTATCGTTTTGTATCTTTCATTCGTTCATTTTTCTTTCGTTTTTCATTTTCATTCATTAGCTGGATATTTGATCTTGCCACGTCCGGAGAAACACAATTATGACGCCACTCGTTCGCCTCGCATAAGACTTATAGGTCTGCAATATCATAGACGCCCTGTATATTTCGATACCGCGGCAGCATTGTAATGGTATTTTCAGTTTGCACGGAGCTTTATCGCGACCAACTTACTCTCGATTTCCGAGCCGGTGGAGATGAGTTTCGTGTGCGGCTGTGCGGTTGTGCTCGGCGGCGGATTATTCAGTTGTCCCGTGGTCGTAGGTGCAGCGAAGCCGGGAGGTGGTTGCATCGCCCAATGCTGAGCGGGTGCGTTCTGTTCCTGTGTGAAAGGAATACGTGAATTATGTTACGTTTGCGGCCTCGACAGGATGCAGATACTTTCACTAGGCGACGAATAATAAATTGGTAGAAAATTACAGTTAAGTCGTTGCCGAAAAAACTTGTTCATTTGTTAAATTATTGTCTAATATCATATCTTTTAAATTTGTTTAAAATAGACAGTGACATTAAGGAACATTGTCCTCAACGTCGCGTTTTCAAATCAGCGTGTTTTTTAAATATGCTAATTAATTAACATTTATTATTCGGCAGAACTCACGAAGAAGGGAAATTTACGTTAACTTGTAGTTAGCATATGGAACAGAGGATTTTTTCTCACGTCAGCTACGACATAACTCGTAATTCGAACTTTAGAAAATTACTCTTTTTAATTTGTTAAAATATTTGTTAAAATGTGTGATGAATCTTTCCGATCTGTCTAAGATACAATTGCTGCTTTGAACTTTTTAATACGTTGACTACCAGTGATATTAGGAGACTTTGTATATGATATCATATCTCAGCGTGCTCTTTTATATAATATGCTAATTAATTTACATTTATATTCTCGTCAGAACTCTCACAAAAAAAAAAACCTATATAAGTTAACTCACAATTAGCATATGAGACAGGAAATTCTTTTTCGTACGTCAGTTATTAAATAATTTTAACTTTTAACAGTCTTTAAATCTCGAGAAAGAGAATGGGCAGACTTCTTTTTAAACAGGTGTATGGGAGCTCTGATAACGACTACTTCGAATTAGATAATCCTGTGTGATAATTTCGCGACGAATCTTTCACAATTTGACGCGACAAATGACAGACTTGTATTGTCGATTACTTTGCGCAGGATACACGGAGCTCTGAATACCTGTTGCGCATTGTGAGCTACGGTGTGAGAAGGATGAATATGAGAAAACTGCCATGTGCTAGTAGTCTGGAATGGAAGAGGTCTAGACGAACTAACTATGGCCGGATCAATCGAAGTCCAGTCGGCGATCGGTCCGAAATTGTTCCAACCTCCTTTCTGGTGCAGCGTCTGGTGGTGGAACTGCTGCTGTTGCTGTTGATTGTTGATATCGCACCAATCTTTCAAGGTATACACTGTGTCACCCGCGCACTTGCCGATACCTGGAAATCGAATTGGACGTTAAGCCACGAACATTTATCATTGAGATATATGTGAGTGAGAAAGAAAGTAGAAGAAATTACTTTGTGTGTTGATGAGTGGGTTTCCATTAGGAAGGTATGCGCTCTGCTGTGGTGGCTGTGCTCCTGTAAACATAATACTGGACGAGTGAATCATCGGTAGACAAGTGTATCACAAGTACACAAGTGGGCAAAAATAGAAAGAAATCTTGAAACTCATGTTAAACAGCAAGAAAAATTCGTGCGAATAAAAGCACATCTTTCGTGCGAATAAAAGTCGCGGATATATCAACGCATCTTCGTTTTTTAATTGTTATGTAAAACGCGATAGATGATATTGTGTGCGTAAACATGTAGGAGAGAATTTCATGCATTGCGAAGTGGGAACTTTGACGCTCAAAAAACATTGGAGAAACACTAACCCGAGAGTGTGCTATTCGTTGGAGCTGGTCGTGGTATACCGAGACCGAATGAGTTCATGTGATTTGGCGTGGATCCAGGGAAACCCGGTGGTGGAAGGCGACTACGTTGACCGAGACTGGCAGCTGTAACTGTGCCTTGTGCAGGACTCTGCGCACCGCCGCTTTGTAACAGGTTCTGTGGAAGACGAGACAGGAGGGAATGCGACTGAAGCACTTGTAGGTTTTGCAAGTGCTGGGCTTGTTGCTGCAAGTGTGCTATGTGCGCAACCTGAAAAAGTATTTTGTCATTGAGTTTTGTTTCACGTGGTTCTTTTGTACAAGATAAAATAAAACTATGTAAATCCACATTGTCTTTTTTCTAATTTTCTTTAAAAAAAGAAATTGATATAATATATATTAATATATATATATATATATATAT
>NW_022639460.1:2374538-2377140 GCF_010583005.1 Odontomachus brunneus | reverse complement strand
ATATATATATATATATATATATATATATATATATATATATATATGTATATATATATATACACATATGTATATTTTTTTTATATATGTAATTATATACATTTTATATATATATATATATATATATATATATATATATTATATATATAATTTTACATATATATATAAAATTAAAAATTTTTTTTAGTAATACGAATTCTTTTAAAAAATTTTCAGGACGACAATTACTTGTGGAAAGTGTTGCTGATTAAGTCCCGCAAAGGTCTGTTGGTGTTGCACCCTATTTTGTTCTTCTCGTTCTCTCTGTTGTTGTTGTTGCTGCTGCTGCTGTTGTTGTTGCTGCTGTTGCTGCTGCTGGAATATCCTCTGCTGTTGTATCTGCATCTCGTTCTCCATAAGTTCGGCTAATGCCTTCTGCGTCTCGTGGAAAGGATCGAAGCCTAGATCATCGTCCGCTTTCACATCTGAACCCGTATCACGATGATTCCGAACCTCCTCTAACGTGGCGTGTCCATTTTGCTTTATGTATTCGCAATTCTCTTGATTTTGTTGCGCCTTAGGAACGTTATACATACAATATATTAGCGAGATGAGAAAAAAGGTATAGAGTTCTTAGTGAAAGAATGAATGCTCAAAGCCGCTTCTTGTGTTCAATACGTTAAACGCATTTTGCAAAATTCGATAATATCCTTCTTACTCCGCTCACCTGCATATTAAGCCTTTGCTGTAGCGAATTTTGTTGAAAGTCTGCCATGAATTTAGACGCGGGTGAATTTGCGAGCAAATTAGTGAAGGTACCAGACGGTTCTGTGAGCGTGGCGGTATACGGTGCAGGTATGTAAACTTCCTCATCTACAAAACCTTCAGAATTGAACGTTACTCTGGGTGAATCAGAGGGGCTGGATTTCGGCAAAATATGGTTGGCTCGGGTAGATTCGGTCTGGAAACCGAAAGCCGCTTGCCAATCTTCACTGGAATGGACTGACGGCAACGAGTCTGGTATCGCAGCCACTCCCGTGCTCGTCCAATCCAGATGCGCGTTCGCTATATATCGAATTATAATTTATCATTCTTTCACGCATATATATCTTAAATTTTGTAAGCGTCAGACGCCCAAAATTAGAGAGCCCTCTCTCTCTCTTTCTAGATTGATCCTACAAAAGTTCTGGATGAACAACTCGTTGGCGATCCTCTCGTTTAAAGTAAAACAACGTAAGTACAGTTGAACGTGACAGAAGGTGTTAACATAGCGACGGTATCTGTGCAGAAAAAAAATGTAGAAGAGCTTGTACATGCCTGCGAGGGAGTTGGGTGGCATTGAGCTGGTGGTAGAGATTTTCTGAAAGCTATTCGAACTGAAGAAACTGTTATTGTCCGCCTGAAAGATCGATCGGTGGTTGTGTTGCATTTGAGATCCATTGTGTAGTCCTGGTGGTGGCTGCTGATTGGCACCTTGTGACGAATTTGTGCTAGCTGGAGACGAACCTAAAGACGACACGCAAAAATCTCTACACTACACGACGTGGCAGAGTTGTTGTCACCACTACTCTTATAATGCCAGAATAAACAGTTATTTGAGCTACTTCTTTCGACAAATATGTATGCTACTAGTACTCGCACACGTTGCAATCACATAAATCGAACAGTCTACACACGATCTATACACTTTAATAGAGTAACAGAAATGTCCGATTAAAAGCATCGAGCACAGAATATAACACGATCGCGCGAACAATTTCGAAGAACATCATGTATACCGATCGTTAAAGTTATCGAACAATTCATACGTGTGTCCATGCCAGCACTTGCTTCATCGTAATCTGTATAAGAAGGAGTAAAGTTAAGTGTGTACACAAAAACACAAAAAACGGCTATTACTGTTTTATTTTCAAGTATTCTCTTTATTTTGGCATATATATATATATATGTATATATCGCTATATCAATCGATCGCTATTTCTACAGTATAGAAATATAGTAATAAAACACTTTAGCTCATTGGCATACTATGTACATCATTTGGATTTGTTCGTTATTAAGTGTTGCATTTAAACTACGTGACATTCATCCAACACAAAGAGAGTAGATACACTTTCTTTCTATTGCTTGTAACGCGTCGTACAAACATTGTAACTGACATTTTGCCATATCACAATTGTTCAATTTCAGTTGTCAGATATATTAGTATAATGAACACGATCTCTGTTCTGGTTTTCATTAACTTTTCATAAATTAAATTAAATTAATAAAGCTATGTTATTATTTTAATTTAATTATTCAAGAAACTTAATTTATCCAATTTTTTTATCCAATTTAATTGAAGTAATCAATTAATTCAGATGAAAGTTAATTTGGATCGAAAAGTACAGAAGTAACTTGTAAATGCCGTTTACATCGTCTTTGCCTTAACGGATTTATCATTCTCGCATTGAGTAAAGTGACATTCCTTAGAACAAAGTAAACGAGAAAGAAGAAAAATGATTGTAGAAACACATTAATGGAAGTGTTAGTCAAGAGTATAAACGTAATATACGTGAATATATATATATATATATATATATATATATATATATATATATATATATATATATATATATATATATAC
>NW_022639460.1:2371620-2374477 GCF_010583005.1 Odontomachus brunneus | reverse complement strand
ATATATATATATATATATATATATATATATATATATATATATATATATATATATATATATAATCTTCAGTATAGGACACGTATCATTCACAGCATGATTAAATTACTTTTATTGGCATTTGATTATACGAACTAATCAACAAAGATAATCCTTTGATAGTTTTAACATATTTCAGAATACGTTTAAGTGACTGTGTACATATAGTCAAGTTAGCGTAAACTTCTTAATCGTAATGATTCTATCAACCGAATTGCGTCTATCACATCTCCCAAACGGTTATGTCTACTAATCTCGTCTCGTCTAAAGGTCCCTCGCGCGACTTTATACGAATATCATTCGTATCGCAGAAAATAGGAACATATAAAAATGAGCACGATTATAAACAACTCACCCAAAAGAACAGCGCCATTGTTTTCCTCGCTCGATTCAGCCAAATGTTCGGCTTGATGATTTAGATTCGAATCTTCCGTACTCGAGATCGTGCTAGCTGGTGTACTACCTTCGCGCTGATGATCCGTTTCACAGTCCGAATGCCGACGCTCCCCGTTTTGTAACACACCATTTATTTTAACTTCGTGCGACTGCGACTGTTGAACTAATTTTGATGTTTTGCTAGTTTGTTGTTGTTGTTGTGACTGTTGTTGTTGCTGCTGCTGCTGTTGGTGCTCTAATTTACACTTGTTACCCAATTTTTGCAATATTTCACTGTTCGTATCGGCGGAAAAGTTTCTTATGTCCTTTTGCCCGTTAATTTGCGACTGCGAACTATTGTTTTGCGTTGCGTTGGCCGAGCTCGATTCGGATCGCAACGCCGTACGAGTACTACCGTGCTTCTCCTTGTTTTGACAATTTTTGTGTTTATTCCGAGCTGCCTGCGCCTTGCTCTCGCTGTTACTTTTACCCCGTCGTATAGCGACAACACCACTTTCACCCTTATTGTTGTTATTCTGTTGATGTTGCGCGGTCACAACCCCGGCGGAGATGTGACCCTGTTGAACTAACGCACCGCCACTCGCGTTCCCTACGTTGTTGCTGTGTTGCGAGGCTGTTTGCACAGGTGGTGATACTTCCTTACAACTGGTTTGTGTGTCTGAAAACAGGACATCGATATGTGGCGCATGAGAGACCTTCATCATGTGCGAGATTCTCTGAAGAGCCATTGTTAAAAGTCGACTCGCGAAACTTACTATTCGTCAGTCCCGGTTGCAACGACGGCCATGCCTCTTTAGTCTGTGAACTTACAGTTCCACTTTCTCTAACAATACTGCTAGTTACAGGTGGTGACGGTGTCGGTTTCCTAAATCAAAGAGATTGAAAAACTTCATTATCCACGCGTATAAACACACTTTACAGGGCAAGATCACGGCAGACTCGTCACTTCGTTCCCTACCGTTGCACTGAAGATGCATGTGCATGTAACGATTGCACAAGCTTGCGCTCGTACTCCTGGTGTTTTCCCATATGCATCTCTTCTTTCGTGAACGACGCCTCCTGGTCCCCAAGATCGTGCAGGTACATGCAATCCGGCTTCGGACAAGCTTGGTTACGCATAAAGTGCGAACAGTACTTTGTCGTTCCCAATGATGTCTTTATTGTCCGTCCGTCCATAATAATGTTATTCACAGCCTCTATAGCACGTAGCGCATCCTCTTGACGCTAATAATACACACAAGCACGTTAAAGAAGAACATTATCTCGCTCCTCCTAGCGAGTGTTTCGTAGTAAGAGACAGATAATGTATATTACACGTGTGTTACTCTTTCGGATCGAGCAAAATGTGGAAATACTCACTTGGTAAGTAACATAAGCCGAAGCACTGGGGCCTTGAGACCCTGCGTAGGAAGTACTCTGGTTAATTACGACTTTGTGTATCTTCCCAAATTTTCCAAAATAATCGTGTCTCTTTAAAACCTAAAGCATGCGAAGTATTATGTATCGTGATTTCGTTTCTCCCTTCTCGCTTGTTTTGTTTTTTTTTTTTTTCTTTTTGTGAAATGATGTTCGCGCGGAGATGTCATCGCGGGTCATCGATCGATTACAGAGGGTTTTTTATATTACTGAGAATATACTCACATCCGAATCTGCCAGTCGCAATGGTAATCCTACTACAAACACTAAATTTTTTTGTACTACTCTCACGTTTGCTAGATGTTTCCGATTTTCCATAACTTTCTGCTTCCGTTGTTGATCTTTCAGCCTTTTTTCAGCTTTTATCCTGAAGAGTACACAAAACAGCGGTGTTAGTTCTCTCGATAATGAATCATTCGTCGAACACAATGCAATTCGAGAGAGAAACTCGAGAGAGAAAGAGAGAGCATTTGCATAAATACCTTGACAATTCTTCCTTGGTAAGGGGTTTAAAATCAGCCGGATTTTCAGAATAGGCCTTCCGACAAGCGGGACACAGGCCGTTCTCGTCGGTACGAATTCTGTGCCAACAAAAACGGCATATCTGATATCCGCAGGTGCAGGGGAAGAAATTCAGATCGTCCACCTCCAGCGGTTCCATACACAACGGGCACTCCACCGCATCATCGCCGCTTTGATTCAATACTGACATCCTGCTTGCCGATCTTGTGAATGTCACAAGACTAGCAAATCACGAATATTTACCTAAGTGTTACGGTCTGCAAAGAAAAGATTGTGCGTCTCATTGTGAGCGATGATTCTGAGATCAGAAGGGATCCTCAGTTCGTAGCAGAACTGAAAGAAAGTTGATCTGATCTGATTGATACAATCAGTAACTATGTTTATGCAGTAGCTTAAAATTAACTTAGTAGATACTATGGATATATATATATATATATATATATATATATATATATATATATATATATATATATATATATATATATAT
>NW_022639460.1:2340403-2371454 GCF_010583005.1 Odontomachus brunneus | reverse complement strand
TATATATATATATATATATATATATATATATATATATATATATATGAATATATATGAATATATATATGAATATATATATACACATATTCACACATATAGACTATGGTTGAGTGTTTATATGTAAATCATTATATTCTATGGATATCATTTGGTTTGCTCAACAATTAATTAAGAGAAGTTTATATTTTCATTCAACCTTTAGAATTCTGATAAAAATTCATGAACGTTATTTCTTAATTAGAATGCATAGAATTTCTTGATTGCATTCTTATTATCAGAGTCGAGACTATCAATTTTTCACATGCATGAAATGAAAATTCATACACAATTTATCTTTTTAAATATTACACTTATAAATATATTAATAATAACGAAATGTTACCTATGTAGATAATGAGTAATATCTGTAGATGTCATTTAAAGAATGTATAATTTGCTTGGAAAGTAATTCAGAGAAGTATTTTTATTTAATCTTTAAAATAAAGTAAATAAAGTAAAATAAGGTAAAGAATGTTCTTTAAACAAGTTAGAGTTTACAGTGCATTCTTATTTTCAGAGTTAAATCTATTAGTTTGTACAACGAAATGAAAAAATTCCATGCCATTTCTTTTTTAAAAACTACATTTATAATTAATACATCCAAAGCAGATATTATTTCATAATTTAATTAATCTCTACTATATATATGTTAATACAATTCACTATATTTTATACAGCTTGCATTGTCTACATGAAAAAAGATTATCCTACTAAAAAGACTATCATAACTCTGATATGGAGCGATAGATATCATAGTTTATATTTACACAGTCAGCATAAGGTGGATCTGACAGTTCTCAAAGTTATGATTATTAGTGTTACATGCAGAACAACATAGTTGTAACACAACTGTTTGCACAGCATGCAATAATTATAACGATAAACATTTGTTATTATTATTATTATTGCATATTAAATCGGTTTTATGCTGTCCACGTAAACATGCACTATGATTGTTGCTAAACCGGTTTCAAGTTGATATGTAAACACAGCCACCACCATCACCACTGTTATTTCTCGACACTTTCGTCCTTTATCTGACAGATAGAACGTCAAGAGAGGGATCTCTCATGGCTCACACACAGCACGACTTGTCTCATCACGTTTACTTACATGCAAAGTCGTCACCTTCTTGGTATTAAGTAATTGACAGTGCTTGCGACTTTATCTCACACGCTGTTACCTTGCTCTATCTGAAACAGAGTGGGACACGGTCCAGTTTTCTCCATATGCGTGCACGAGGCACGGACTTATCGAGCCGATCATCCACGTCGGCGATGCACATCGCGTAGAACGCACTCCCGACCGAGTTGTCCGAGTCGCGGAATAGCTAGACGCGTCGCGATCGAGCGGCGGCGCGTCTCGATCCTCGCGCGACAACGGCCGATCGCGAGAATCGCGGCCGTCCAAACATCCTGCGTGAACTATTGCTACTTTGTGTGCGACGCGGAGGCGACCTACGCCGACGTAGACGTGGACACGAGCGATGCTTCTCTTCGCGAAGCAGAAGATGGACGAGTGAATGAGCGAGCGAGTGAGCGAGCGATTGATTCGTCAAACGGAAACCCGAGAGGTCTGTTTGTCTCAGCTGTTCACCTTCCGCGTTTAAAGAACGAAACAGATGTACGTACGTGCGTTCGCTGCCTCGAGGTCGAGGAAAAAAGAGAAGAGACCGAGCACGAGAAAAGCGACAACTGAACACGAACAGGCCTCAGAGGGCGAGAGGGCGAGAGGGCGATGACGACGGGCGACGCAACTGCGAGTTCCGTTTTGACAGGAGCTGTCAGATCGGAGCGAAGCAGAGAGACAGAGAGAAAGAGAGGGAGGGAGGGAGAAAGGGAGAGAGGAGGGAGGGAGCGAAAGAGAGCGAGAGCGAAAGAGAGTGAGCGGCAAGAGATGCAGCGAACAAAGGAGACGTACGTACCGGAATTCGCGCGATTACACGCGAGACGTGAGATCTCACACGTACATACGCCTTACGTACACGACGATGACGACGAGGATGAACGACTGTGAGGACGAGGGCGACGGAGATGACGTCTCTCGCAGAATCGTTGGGTTGATCGAGAAAAGTTCGTACGTTCTCGTTCGCCGTGCGTGACGTTGAGGTCATCGACGACGGGAAGAAAAATCCCGTGCACGGTATATAGAGGCAGAGGGTCACCGTCTCTCCGTTCTCCTTCTCTCTCTCTCCCTCTCGCGCCTCCCCGCGACTCGTTGTCTCCCTCTTCACCCTCTGACGCTGTGTCTCTCCCTCCCCTCACGTACATACACATTTACTCGCTCTTTCTCTCTCCGTCTTTCGTTCACGACGAAACGCGAACCGTACGAGAGGGCGACGATCGGGCGAAACAGCTGTTGGTGGCGTCCACGGAGAGCGCGTAGTAGAGAGGCAGCGCGAGAAACGTCAAGCGGGGAGCGAGTGAGAGGGTCACTGGCTACGCCATAACAGAGACCTACGCGAAAATCCACAGAAGGCCGGCGTGGTGGGGCATGACACGTAAATTCCGTCGTCTCTCGGTGCGCCTCCACGACCGCGAGTCGCGTACGCGAGAGTGTACGCAAGGACGACGGTCCCTCGACGTTTCGCGACGCGCCAGAGTTCCAAGGAGGAAAACGACTGCGCGAGAGAAGTGACGGAGCAAAGAGGGAGAAAGAGAGACAGAGAATGCGCAAGAGCGAGGGAGAAGGGAGCGAGAGGGATCGAAAAGGTGTTAGGCAGACAGAGATCGGAATAGAGAGAGAGAGAAAGAGAAAGGGCGAGGGAGGGAGATGAGGTGGGGTAAGTGAGTGGGTGGGTAAGGAGGGTGGGTGAGCAATGCCGATGCGACGAGAGAGACAGACTAGCATTATGTACTACCGATCGCACCGTCCCCTTTGCTCGAGGATGATCCTCTCTCTGTTTTTTTTTTATCTCTCTTTCTTTGTCACTGATCTTCCCGAAGCGTTCTCATGCTCATCTGTCTTCCTCGATGCGTATGCTCTTTAGGTAACACGTGAACTTGGAGAAGATCACAAGGGAATGATGCGAGAGGGCAGCGTCGGCTTTCCATTTATGTAAACGGAATAAGCGACCGCGCAGCGGCGCGACTGACAACGACGATGACCACGACAACGTTGATGATGATGATGATGATGATGATGATGATGATGATGATGATGATGATGATGATGATGATGACGATGATGATGATGACGATGATGATGATGATGATGATGATGACGATGACGACGACGACGACGACGACGACGACGACGATGATGACGACGACGACGACGATGATGACGACGACAACGACGACGGCGACGATATCCACAGAGAAGTTCGCTGACGTGAACGTCACTCGAAACGAAGTCACGGCCCGTTCACGGGAAGGTCCGCTGTTAATTAGCCCGAGCCTGTCTGCCTGTTTCGCCCGGGCATATACCTGCTCTCGCTCTTTAACCTTAATCACGCAAGACAGCTCGCGACGTTGATCTCTCGCGTTCCTCTTTGTATCGTCGTGAAAAGCCCTCGATGCCGATTCTCCTGGCCGTCGAACGATCGATTCATCAAGCGCCCGCTCTCGCTCGGCTCACAAAATATCGCGCACGATCCTTTATTTACTTACGTCTCGCGACTTTTCCACTCTAACAAATTCTCTCCTCTTTTCTCTCTACTGGGAAATTTTTCTATATATCTCTACTGTGTCCGGGATCTCTGGTTAGCTGCGCGTTGGCGATCTGCGCAGCGGCGAATACGCGTGCGCCACTGGCCGATTTACACACTAGGCATGAACGACGGAATTACCGCAGACGACCGACCTATCGATTATCGTCCAATTATACGACTGTTCACCTATCCTATCAGACATTCGTGTGAAATTTGTCGACAAATAAATTTTTAAGGATTCATATAATGCAATCGTATTTTATATTTTTGTTTCAAAAGTGTTGAACAGTAATTAAAAGCGTTTGTAAGTCCTTAGAAAACTTGTAATCATATAATCATTTTTTAATCGTGATGTTAGCCGCAGCTTAACAATTCTTACAAAATTTTATACTGAAAGTTTGTAATTTATTTGAAGATTTAAGTGCGTTTAAAAGAGTTTGTGAGTCCATAGAATTATCTAAATTATTTGTAAACTATAAAATTATCCAAATAGTCATAGAACATCAATACCTAGATACGAAAATGTCCAGAAAGGACCGAAAATAGGAAAAGCATTAATGTTTTAATAAATTTGGTTACACATTTTCCCGAAAACTAGATGGGAAAATGGTGGTACCAGCAAAAACCCCTAAATAACAATTTTAATTTCTGCGGATTAGTGACATTGTTGAAGTAGCAAGTCCATGAATTTTACGGAGTCGTTTTGACATATGCGTGTGTATATGTCAAATAACAAACTGTTACTAATCCGCAAAAATTAAAATTGTGTTGCCTAGGGGTTTTTGCAGCGGAATAGCGGAGCGCGGAACGAGAGTGGAACCAATCATGAGCGTCCCACAATTTTCGCTCGTGATTGCTTTCGCTCATGATTCCGCTCTCGTTCCGCGCTCCGCTATTCCGCTGCATGGGTTTGCACCCTTATGCAGGATTCACACCGCGTCTGATGTCCGATGTACGGCGTCCGATATCCAATAAGAAGCTTTCCAATATAGAATTGAATTCTCCATTGGAAAACTATTCTTTTATTGGATATCGGACATCGGACGTGTGAATCCTATATTAAGCAGCCATATTCTTAAGCTCATTCTACAGTTGCGTGAACGTGGTTGTAAGTGGTTGTATGTGATTACGACAACCAATCAGAATAAAGCAATCAGTAAATAAAACATTCGGATTGGTTGATTCTTACGATCCCGACTACGCTTACGCAATTGTAGAATGGGCTTTACAGAATTCTTACAGAAATTGTAGAGGAGTCTTAAAACGTCACATAAGAATTGACCAATCATGTTGAAAATCGTCGAATCGTAAGGTCGCCATTTTTATGAATACTTGATCGCAATTGGTCAATTCCTACGTCTTACGATTACTGTTATGAAAAGTGTGTGTGGCCAGCTTTATGTTCTCGTTGTATAGATATAAAGCCAGCAGCATATATGGTACTTTCGTTGCTGATTGGCCAGTGGGCTACCGCTCGGTAGAAATCTTTTATTGTTAATATCGTAAAAATTTTACTCGCTAGTCTATAGTATTCGTAACGTAAACTGTATATATTGAGCAAAATTTTTCAAAAAAAAGACATTTTACAATGCGACCTTAGTTCTCATCAGCACATGTTGGTGTGAGCCAATCAGGAAGTAGCTGATTACATGATTACTGGCGTGTCAATGGATTTCTCCATTGAATACGATATACGTTACTGAATGAATTGAAGAAGTATTTCAATCTTTAATCATTTATAAATATCTATCTTTCCTACATATAGAATTATTCTGTAATATGGATTTGTTATACATTTTGTAATAGATTGCTTCATGATTATATAAATTCAGGCTCTTCTACAAATATTGGTAAAATTATGGTACATAAATATTGGTACATATATTGGTAAAAATACTTATAATTATTAAAAAAACAAATGCAAGAAAAAAATTCTTTTGAAAAAATTTTTTCTTTATATTATATCGTATTTTATAGAGTTCTCTGATAAAAATCATATTAAGATTGAATAAGATCATATTAAGATTTTTATTTCCTTTTAATTAAATTATTTTATTATTTTTTCTTTTTAATTGAGTGGCGTTTCTTCGATTTTTTTCTAACTTTACTATCATAATTAATACCAAGAAGTGGATGTCTTATTTTCAACTCATTAGGAAATAGAGGTATGCTGGAGTTCTTGTCTGAAGATATAGGCTTCATTTTTGATGCTACAGACAATTTTCTTCTTACTGTTAATAACCCAGCTGGCTTGATATTAACTATATAAATTACAACAAATGTACAATTAAAAAAAAAAAAAAAATATATATATATATAATCTTTTAGTGATATTCAAATAAGCAAAATAATTACCTGTCTTATACAGTGGTTCTTCCTTTCCAGTGCTAAGGACACATGTGATATTACATTTGAAGTTATGGGCAGTTGTGCAATATCGTTCCCCTTTAATTTTAATTTTGGATTTGTCACCCAGAGTTATCTTTTGACCATGTAGTTCTTTTGGATCTATCTATATAAGAGCAAAATATATTTCGATATCTTATTAGAAATCTCAGATAGTGTTGCAGGATATCAGTAAAGTATGCAGCAATGTAGAAGAATGCTTCTACTACTATTTTAGATATCACACAATTATAATAGGTCTGTTAGTTTTTTAAGAACTTTTGAATTAGTACAATGAGCTAAAGTGAAAGAAAGTATACCTATTTCTCTAACTTATTGTACTAAGGCAGAAGTTCATCGAAAACTAACAACAAGCTATGTAGCAACAGACAAACTATAAAATAAAATATACTTTTTATCCTTGAGACTTTTCTTTCTTGAACCATTAGAATTATGAATAATGATAAAGAATTTTATTACTGTTACTCACTGACTTGGGAATATCCATGATCCAAATTTCTTCATTGTCTGATATATCGTTCAGACTAAAAGATTCAGAAGATTCTACAACTAGCGTTTCCCTTTCAATCAATTCTCTGAGCTGTAGGATATATGCAGATATAGTTCCCACTTGATTATTCTTTAATACTGAGACTTTAATTATTATATCACTTACATTACGTGGTCTCGTTGTATTTGGCGCCGTCACCAATCTCTGTGATAAATCGCTTATACTTTCGACATTGCCATTCATCTGTGTAATTTCCTTGTCCGTTGACTTTTCGCTGAACGATCTATCAGATTTTTTCAAGATACTCTTGCGTGATTTAACCGCAGGACTGCTGGTTGCGCTACGTGGTTGTGCCGTTGTATTTATTTTAATAGATTTGCTATGTCGAGGATGTTCAGGCGGGGTATCCACGATGTTCTCCATTAAAACCATGGACTTATTTAATTGAGTATTTAAGTGCGTTATAGAATCTTTTTCACAGTCTGTCATATTACTTAGAATTCATACACGTTTAAAAAGTATACTTTTAGCAAAGCGTTAATATATAAATACTTTGTTATCCTAGGTAAAATTCACATAACGTAATATGTATAAGATTAACAAATATAATTATGTAATTATTTCATACCGCATTAAACGAATTATGTCAAATTAAACAAAATTAAAGACACAAGAGCTAAAAGTTAACCTCATTTGACGAAGGTTTCATACGGTAAGAGCGCGAAACATCGTTTTGTGAGCGTGGTTGTTGTTCATTCGCACGTGGAATCTAAAGGCTTATTCAAAATTTGCATTATCACATATTGGTTACGTTCCGAAATTCACTGCCAGTACTGAAATTTTATAGTATACGTGACATGAATTATAGATTTTTAGTACTCACAGTGAATTTCGGAACGCAGCCATTGCGGGAGCGGTTCATTTGCCCATCATCAATGGGTGCGTTCAGCGAACTCAACAGTTGCACAAAGTTGAGCAATTTGTCAATGTAATTGATCTAAAGTTAGAGATTTAACAGTAAGGATCAATAATCACTGACCCCTCACTGATCAGCTATGTTTTCTGAACGCAGCCAATGGCTTGGTTTATATCGTGCACTTGATAGGCGTACTATATAGTAACTTTCTATTAAATAATTTTAATATTGACAATGTATACCAACGATGACACATTCAATCGATACAATAATGGCCATTTTCATAATCTCCAGTTACCTTAACTACTGGTTAAATGTGCACGGTGATTGGTTAATCTTGTTAAACGACAAGTGCGATTAGTTAGTTCCAACGGAATAACTAGCCGGTTAAAGTAATCGGAGATGGTGAAAATGGCCATAAGTCTTCTTGATCAGTATTATATCAGCTTAATATACCGTTATTTATATACATCGTCGATATTAAGATTATCTAATAAAAAGTTATTATTTAATACGCGTGCATACGCGTGCATACGCGTTATTATTTAATCAAGTGCACGATGTAAACCAAGCCATTCACAACTGCATGTGATCTAGGGATTTTCTAATATTGGCCAATTGATGTAATCTGGACAATTGATATACATTCACATATTGCATATACATACATATAAAGAAATTAATCAACGCATATATATTTAAATGAAGCATTCATATACTTTTCATTCATGTGATAAAGGATTCACGTTCCGATGCGAAGAATTGCGTCCGATGTTCGACGTACAACGTCCGATATCCAATAAAAGAATAGCTTTCCAATGGAAAAAGTCATAAAGAAACATTGGGTAGCACCTATTTTGCAAGATAGAAAAGGGCATAGATTTTTTCATGCTGTGCTACTTAAACTTCTTCTAGAAGACTTAAGATTTCATAGTTATATACGCATGTTTGCAAGTTAATTTGAAAATTTAGTATTTATAATTGGAGCAGACATATTTAAGCATTATTACATTAGAGAACCTATAAATGTTGTTGAGATTATCTTAGCGAATATTCGCTAAAAGCTAAAAAATTTCAGCGAACAGCGATTACTCGTTAGCGAATAACCATGTGACCTTCAATTGCAGCGATTTATTCGCTACATGAATTTGCACCTAAGTGTAAAAGTGTCAAAAGTGCATTCAACACGAACAAACATAATATTTGTGTTTTTAGATAATATATATAGAATATATAGAAGTTTGTTTCTTTCTAGTTTTTGTGTGTGAAATAAACTTGTTTAAGTTTTCCTGTGTGTGCGACATTATGGTCCGAAAGTGCTGTGTACCAGGTTGCAAATCTTCTTCACGGTTTCCTAATCATAGGTTACCCACAGAAGATTTAAAAGCACAAACATGGTTAAAAACAATTGGTTTAAACAACATGATAGGTAAATTTAAAACAAATTTATTCCAAATTTGTATGTGCTACTTATATAGAAGTTATATTTAAATGATACAAGTATCTCTTTTCAAAATTCATTCATTAAATTGTTTTCGCTTTTTTGAAATAATTAGTGAAAAAAGTATTTCTTTGTAAGCAATATGATGTACATGTGAATAGTGTTTCGTCAATATTATGATTTTATATCATATGCTTAAATACAAAAAATTTTTATGTTTAC
Organism: Odontomachus brunneus; assembly: GCF_010583005.1. Classification (NCBI taxonomy): domain Eukaryota; kingdom Metazoa; phylum Arthropoda; class Insecta; order Hymenoptera; family Formicidae; genus Odontomachus; species Odontomachus brunneus. The sequence goes on along the minus strand of NW_022639460.1, from coordinate 2,362,288 downwards.
AGATGCACCAAATGAAGAGAAGGCGAAATTAAGAATTTGCTTCCTACATTTTCCGGACGAAATGATAAAGCCTTATGGACAGAAGCGGTGTCTTATGGATAATGCAATACCTACCTTGCATTTATCAAATGTAACCATTGCGGCAGATTGCGCCAGCCCCAGTTCTACTGGAATTAATACCATTGCAGCTTTGGACAGTTCAGAAGATATTGGAGACAATTCTAATTTTGCCCCAGCGGAACATGTAAACGTCACTACAGTTAGTATGACAAATGTTCAGCATTTTCGTAACAAAATAAGACGTTACCGGGCAATGTTACGTAATAAAAAACGTGTTATCCGATGTACAAGACAACGTAGAGTGCTGTATAGAAAGAATGAAGAGACATGGGACAATGTAACAGCAAATTTTCCCAGCATCCAGAGGATTTTCTTGGATATGATACATCAAAATTTCCAACATGCTTCACAGGTATGTAAACATTTAGGTATGAAATCTTTCAATGTTTATTACATATGAGTACCACAAAAGAAATTTCTGAATGTAAATGTATTACTATTAAATAATATTGTTAAACAAGCTTTTTAAGTTTATATTGTTTATTGACATATTTTATTTTTTAATTTAAAACTGTCTTAAAGTTGTTTATAAAACAGTTTAGAACAGCACATGAATATGAAAAGTTTTTTTCTTTTAATCAATTGTATTATATACAACATTTTTTTTATATATGACCAATTTTTGTCATATATAAAAATTATATACTTTATATTTTTAATTTATTTATTATGAAATTATTATTATAATGTTATTATTTTATATACATATATATTTTTTTTTTATAAGTGTATACGTGAAATAATAATTTGTAAATAGTTCTTTTAAAGAGCTCTATATATATGAATAATTGTATGATGTATCTCTATATAAATGATTGCATATTGTCAGAGAATATACTGCAAATCATTCAAAAGGATAACAGATTGTATATGCATTTTATATATTTTTGCTAAAACTATAATTATTAATATATATTTGAATCTATCTTTTTTATTCTCTCTCTTTGCTTTGTTACATTATTTTATATGACAATATGCTTCTTGCTATTTAGTATAATAGTTAATGTGATGTAGTGCATGCATAATCATTTGTTATGATAGTTACTGTACTATATTTATAGAAAGCTCTTCTTTCATAATATATGTCTAAAATATAAAAATAATAAGCTGAGTGTGCATATAATAAAATAAAATACTTATTCTGTTCACATTCTAATTTTATCTTTTAAAACTTAATAGAGACGTCGTTACGAGACAAAACAGAAGGCTTTGGCTTTGATGTTATATAAAACGATGGGAAAGCGTGCTTACACGTGTCTGCGAGATGTTTTTACGCACATTCCCTGCATACAAACTTTGCAGTTAGTGCTTCAAGAAATACCCTTAACCCCTGGCTTGAACTCTTTGATTTTGCGACATCTGGAAAACATGTCTCGAGAAATGTATAGCAAAGACAAAGTATGCATATTAATGTGGAATCAAGTATCAATTCAATCACACGTCACTTATGATACTCGAAAAGATATCATTTGTGGTTTTGAAGACTGGGGCAATATTCGCACAAATAAAGTCGCAGACCACGCGTTAGTTTTTATGTTACGTGGTTTAAACACAGGCTGGAAGATGCCTGTCTCCTATAACTTTTGCGCAAAAATGACAAACAGTGCGTTATTATTGCGCTGCATCAAGCAACATGTGCATGCAATATGCGAAGCAGGCTTCCATGTCGTTGCGACCGTTTGCGACCAGAAACCTGCAAACATTGCTGCGATTAAGCAGCTATTGCTGCAGACGGAATTGAAGCGCAATTTTAAGAGAAAAACGCAAGGTAAGTAATGTCCATTTATTACTTTGTAACACATATAACGTACAGATTTCTTATGAAATTTGTTTTATCTACAGCTCCAACTTTTGAGGTCGGAAACGTCGAGATAGTACCTTTATTTAATCCTCCACACCTTATAAAGAGTATACGGAACAATTTATTGACGAAAGACCTGGCGATGAGCTGCGAAAACAACATTCCGACTCGTATAGCGTCGTGGAATGTAATCAAAACAGCATGGATCATGGACAAGAAGATTAATACTATTCGGCCACTACTACAGAAAATCACTAAGGAACATGTAATAGAGAATCAAATAAAGAAGATGCATGTTAAATATGCAGCACAGGTGCTAAGTGGAACGGTTGCGAGCTATGTTGAGACTTTGGCAAGATTACAATGTAAGTAGTAATATAATAATTATAATAAGGAAATACACATACACACATGCGTATCATTTTAAATATACATATTGGGAATAATTTTGTTTTTTTTAAACAGATGTAGTGACGATAGAGACAATGAATAACGCTAATGTAATTGGAATTGATGCAGAAAAAGGTATTGCGACGGCGGAGGCGGTAAATTTTTTTAATGATCTCTTCGACTCTGTGAACGGTAGTGAGGAGAATGACAATGATTTGCGATGTATAGTGACAGTGGATAGTATGCATCATGCATTTTGGAGAAAGGCGAAAAATGTATTACGACAAATGTGCTATGTAGACAAGACAACGCGCGAAACTATTAAGACAGTCCCTACGTTAAGAAATTGGCTGTTTACTTTGGATGGTTTCGAAAACTTGTGGAGGATATTGAAATTTAAGTACGATTTTACAAGTCTTAAAACGTTTTATTGTAATCAGGATCCGATAGAACATTTTTTCCATCAAATAAGGAGCCATACCATGCGAGATACGAATCCAACATGTCAACAATTTGAAGATTCATTCATAACTGTATTGGTAAGCAACATGAGGTCCGTTGAGATTGATGGCGATAATTGTAAAATTGTTGAAGATCCCTTTATATTGCCTTCATTTGAACAGTATTTAGAGCATGAACTTCAAAATGCTAAGATGTGTGATGTACGCAAAAACAACGATATAGATGAACCACTGGAAATGGTTTCAAAAATTGCTCGCAGCGATAGTAGTTATCCATTTTTATTAGACAGCGATTACATTATTAGTGTTATCATAAAACATCTTAACAACTGTAAAGAATGCGACGATAGTCTTAGAAATAGTAGCTTTTTTTCAACTTACGCAAAACAAATCATATGTAGAATATTAAAATTGTTACAGACGCGATGCCATCAACGTAGCATTCTCAAATTGCTATTACAGCACTTTGAAAGTTGGACTATAAACATGGACTGGCATGAGTGCATGGAGCACCGTGACAACATGTTTTTAACGATGGTTCGCGTAATCTCTATTAAAATATTAGCGTGGTGGTGCAACAAAAAAAATATCTTAATGCGTAATACAGACGACTATAGTAACATAGATTTATTATGTTGTGAAGAAATTGAAGAAATTAAAAAAGTGCGCGAAATGTACCGACTCACTAAATGTAAAAGAAGAGCTGTGTTAAACGAGTATAAATTGTCTGTTAGAGAAAGAATGAATAAGCGGGAAAGTGATATAAATTGTTACCGAGCATGAAGTGTGATAGTAATTTATTTTATAGTTAGGTAGAGAACTCTATTCCAATTTATTTATTTCAAAGATATGTTTTCTACAGATAGGTGCCTTCAGGTTGATAGTTGGAAGCGATCGGGATTCATTAATATTGATCGCTCTTATAAATTGCTATAACAGCATATTTTAGGATTTAAGTTATAAAATTCATTCAATGACATTTGTGTCAACCTCCAACTGGAAAAGTTGGAGTATGTTTCCTCTACGTGAAGACATGTCGAAGGATGAGAGGTGAGAAATAAAAGGACTTCCTCAATAGGATTGATGCCCTAAATGTTTCGGATTGTATGATTCTGTATGTATATACATTTGTGTCTGTTACAATTATCACATGTAATAATACTGTTACACATAATACTTGTATATACTGATATTTTCATATACTTATTATATATAATCAATACGTACATATATTTCTTGTGATATTAGGTTTATATATTATATAACGTATATAATATGTTGACTCGTTACTTTTTCTTGTACAAGTCTATGTATAGAGTGTGAATGGTTTTGTGTATATGATGCACTGTGGTTTGCATTATATTTTTTTAATTATACCAGATACACGATGAAAAGGGTATTTGACAGTTTACAGTTTGCAAATAAGACAGGAAAAACGTGTTGTATATCACTTTGTTATAATTATTTTTAATAATTCTTTTTGATATTTTATAACTACTTAGGATGTATATTTGTAAAAAATATTAATAAACCAAGATTTTCTTTCATCTTATCTTTTTATTACTTTCAATACTATCTTCATAAATGAAAAAAAAAAAAATTTTATATATATATATTATCTGTAGTAATTCTATTTCTACTCCCTCCCATTCGAACATCCTTACACGGCACATTTCCTCCTACGCCTAAGCGAAACCGCGACGTGCGGTGTTCCTCCCTAGTGCCCATCGGTCAATTATGAGTGATTCGAATATTCGAACTCGCCGCCGCGCGATCCAGAACGAGGTTCTCCCAGAGTTGGCAGCATCTAGAGGTCCAGGAGGTGCCGATCCATGTAAGCCACGAGAGCGCCATCCAGGGGTACAGAGAGCAACCGCACGATGGACGACCACTGGTAAGTCGTTATCTACATTATTTCTATACGCGCGAAACTACGATTAAAGCCTGCGACTGTCCGACCCACCGTAAGGTTACACTACGGTGGTTATACTACGCGTCTTGCGTGAAATCCATCGCGATTACCCTTGATCGCATGGATAGAATTACGCGATTCGTTTAGCTCGAAAAATTGCGATCTGATCCCGTGCTAGGGTTCGAGCGCTATTCTTCACGGCAACGTGGCCGCAACTCGCCGGGACGTAACACCAATAATCATAGTGCAGTTAAAAAGAACAGACCATTACTGTGAATCCTCTATAAGGAATTCGATTGCTACTTGTGTATCCGCTTAAAATAGGTTCCAAATGGCGCCAAAATCATGTCGTTACGTTAAGACGTGTTCGAACACATTCAGACCTGATTTGTTTGGAATTCGTATCTCAGTATCTTGGATGAAAAAACTGAGAGGTAAGTCTGAGACTAAGTAAAATAAGAAGAAAATCGTGGAGTAGTGAAGCCTTGTTTTACTTTTCGTGTCATGAGTGTTATCAGATTTGATGACTGACTGTTGGATAAAGAATTTCTATGGTTATTCTGTTTTCATGATTATTATTTTTTCTACTAATTGTTTATTCGATAAACTTATAGTGCAACAAATGAGATCTTAATAAAACGGAAGAAGGATATAGAAGCGTTAGGATACAGAGTTAATGTGTGTAAACATAATGTGAAGAATATTCTATAATCATTTATCAACGGAAATTCATATCGTGTGTAAAATATGTCGACTAATACTTTGAGAAGGTCTTCGCGAATAAAATCTGTCGTCAAATACAAAAATGATAGCGACACGGAAACGTCTAATTCTGGTAAGTTTCCACAATAATAAAAAAATAATGAATTATATTTATCTTCTGATCTGTTGGGTATTTTTCTTAGCATTTTGTTTCATTGTAATAGCATCTTTTTTATCGTATAAAATTTTTATTGATATCTTTATTTCTTGCAGTACTAGATAATACATTGGAAGCTGAAATAGAAGAAGAACTGAAAGATATACAAGAGGAGACACAGAAACCACTTGGTAATAAATAAAAGGATTTTAGGGGTTTAGTATATGAATCTAATATTATTTTAACATTTAAGAATTATTTTCTGAGAAGGATGTGAGTGGAAGAAAATTATATGGATTTCAAACACCTGTGAAAAAGAACAGTATGATGCTTAAAGCCAATCAGTGTCGTACACCTACAACACCTGTACATCTAAAAACAATGTCTGAACTAAAAGTTGTACTGGATAAAATTGTGATAGACAAAAAAACTAAAAAAATAATCATACACAAGAATGCTGCTGCAAAAGGTATTATTCAGCAATGAGACTATATTAGAAATATGTAATAAAATATATAAAAATAATATATAAAGATAAATAAAAATAATATATAACATAAGTAATATATTTGTTTTAATTTTTTTTGTATGCATTAGTGAGTCGGAAGCGATTTTTGCCTAGTGTGAATTCAAGTGGTAACGAAAGTGTATCAGAGGACAGTGAGTATATTCCTACAGATGATGAAGCTAATTCAGAATCAGATGAAATATCTAACAGCAGCAGAGAGAGTGAAAGTTTTGATACTAGTGAGGAAGAAGGCAATATTATGAAGGAAAGAATAGAAAAAAAACGAGGTATAGTGCGGAATACTTTACTAAAACGTGAAGTACAAAATACTCCCAGACAAAAAACAAAGAATAGCCGTAAGACTATTGTTTATAAAGATTGTGTAAGTTGAAACTGAAGAAACGTGTGACATTGCACAATATTATGCACAAATAATATTTTCAATATGTTCTATGCTTCATTAATTGAATATTTCTTAAAACTTTTACAGCACATAAAGACTGATGAGTTCTTTGAATCCCAACAAGAAAAAACAATCACATCTGATCGTACACTGGGAAGGCTTCGTAATACACGCCTTACTGAGGAGAAACTTGGTGAATTGCTAGTAAATCAGAATCATGTTTCCACAATACACAAGAAACGTATTCATTCATTAATAGAAAATTATAAATCATTCTTTCCAATGTGGCACTTCATAATGGAGTGAGTATTAAATATATGGCTACTGAAGAAAAATATTTTTTGGTGATAATTGAAACTTAAAATGTATATGAAATGGCAGGGAAGGTTACAGCCTTCTACTTCATGGTCTGGGTTCAAAAAGGAATTTAATTAACGATTTCCACAATGAGGTCTTGAGTGATCATCCGACACTAGTTATAAATGGATTTTTTCCTAGTTTGGCAATCAAAGATGTAAGTCGAATGATAATGTAAAAATCACAAAGTTTTATCAGCTCTCTAGAAAATAAATAGTTCTCGACTATATATCGTCATTTCACCAATCAAATTAGAAGAAAAATTAACGTTATTTCAGATACTGAATGATATAATTACGGAAATATTGGATTTGGATTGCCCAGGAAGTCTCAATGATTGTCTAGAGCTTATTGAAAAAGTTCTGGCAGTTAATCCAAACGATCGACTCTACTTGTTAATTCACAATATAGACGGAATAATGCTGCGCTCTAACAAAGCTCAAAATATTCTCGCTAGTTTAGCAGGCATTCCGAATGTTCGGGTTTTAGCATCCGTTGATCACATTAATGCGCCACTTCGTAAGTTACATTCATCTTTGTTGAATCGATCTAATTCATACTTAAAGCAGTTCTTACTTTTTTTTTCTAACAAGAATTTATTCTTTCGAGAATATAATACTATGTTTAATTCTTCTTATCAATGTATCATCTAAGTAATTTTTGAATATTTCTACTTTAATTTTTATTATTTTCCTTTAATTTTAATATTAATATTTTTATTTTAATTTCTACAAATTCTTTCACATGAAAGCTGGATGATGCTTTGCACGGTTTAATTTTCTTATTGCGTTTTTTTTTAATTTTTCTTGCTTTTATTAATTCTATTAATTCTATTAATTTTATTAATTCTATTAATTTTTCTAATAATTCGAACTCAATCTTTTTTTTTCTCTTTTTTTTTTAGTTTGGGATCATATAAAACGTGCGAAATTCAATTTCTATTGGTGGGATGCGACTACATTCCTACCGTACCAAGCTGAGACTTCGTACGAGAGTTCTCTATTAGTTCAACAGAGCGGTACACTCGCCTTGTCCTCTCTGCAGAACGTCTTCCTCTCTCTCACCTCAAACGCTCGAGCGATTTACATACTTCTCGTCAAATATCAATTGAACCATATTGGTGGTAACTACGCAGGTAATTATCGTTCAAGTACCTGAATATGCTGCAATAATTAATAACGGTAAGTATATTGTACATATATACGCTATCTAATGATATTTGTTATTTAGGAATGTTGTTCAAGGATTTGTATCAAGCGGCGCGCGAGCAGTTCTTGGTCAGTTCCGACTTAGCGTTGAGAGCGCAGTTGACCGAGTTCATAGATCACAAATTGGTCCGAACCAAACGCAACGTAGATGGTGCTGAATATCTTACGATACCCCTCGACAAAGGTCTCTTAAAGCAATTTCTTGAACAACACGATTCGTGATTTATCTAAGATATACTCGTAAAATATAAACAAAAAAGGATACGTAAATCTCTTCGTGAGATAATTTATAATGAAAGCGTGAAATGTTTAAGGAGTTCTTGTCGTTTTATATATTTTAAAGCTTCTGACTATTCGCCACAAAACTCTTGATTGATGACGTCAGAAGCAAGATAACAGCAGCTTTTATTTTCCAATTTCTGAAAATATATGGAAAAGATGCATCCATAAAATGACATTTGGGATCGATCGAGCAGATTAGTAAAATTGTTTGGACACTTCTTTTTTATTTCAACACTCACACTAAATAACCATAAAATGGAGATCTTGCTTTCAAATCATCTTTTTTCATGATTTTGTCACATTCATTTTATAGTTATTAGAATAAAAAGGGAAGTTTTAGTGTATTTTAGAGGCATGTGCTTAATCGATCGCAAGTATCATTTTTTTCAATATATTTTATTTTTTGCAGAAATTCTGAATGTATATCTTGCTTGTTTTCTTATCAATCAAGAATTTCATAATAAATATCCAGGAGCCTTAATATAACTTAAAAATAACATTTAAAGCTGACTTATACACATTTTTTTATTAAAAATTACATTCTTTATAAATAAGATATATTATTAAAGTATCATAATTTATGTGTGATTAGTTTTAAGTGATATTATGGCAAAATAGTGGCATCAATGGGTCTATTTGTTTTTGAAGAACCTCTGAACTAGTGCATACTAATACAACAAATTAGAGTGAAAAATAGTATAGTTGTTTCACTCTAACTTACTGCTTCAGAGTTCAGATCATTAATCATGAATTTTTTTCACGTGAACTCAATCTTATTAATTATGTAATTTGTTTCTTTAGTATGATATAAAAACTAAATAATATTTCATTCTGAGACAATCACGAATCTTTTCCTGCAATATATAAATTCGTGAAAAAAAGAGAGAGAGAGTAAACATTTCTATATATTTTCCAGGATTGATAACGTTAGTTTATAAAAGTAACTCGTTATGGTTACCTTTATTTTCTTTAAAATGTAATTCGTTATAAATTTTAAAAAGTAACTCGTTACAGTTACCGTTATTTAAAAAGTAACGATTCGTAAGACTAATGCAGGATTCACAATGCGTCCGATGTCCGACGTACGACGTCCGATATCTAATAGGAGAACAGTTTTTCAATAGAGAATTGAATTTTCTATTAAAAAGCTGTTTTCTAAATAGGAGCTGTTGCTGTTACAAATAATTCGTTATTTCCCAACCCTGATATTTTCAAAGTTAGATTTTCACTTTTTACGATTTCACACCAGGAAAAAAAAACGATCTCTGATGTTCTTTGTAAATGAATAGATCTAAGGTCGGTTTTTTGTAGCTACACTGTTAAAGTAGTGCAATAAAAGTTAGAGTGAAAAAAAATGTTTTACTTTTAACTTATTGCACTTATTGCAGTTCAGCAGTGCAGTTACAAGTGCAGGACAAACCGCTAATGTCGCCATGGTACCCACGTTGGTGCATAGATGTCGCCGAGAGCGCGGCGCGGCACTATTTGTAGAATCAAACGCGAAGGCGCGAATTGTGTTGTGATATTCAGACGTTTCGCACGTAGTTCGGCTGTCAGGCGTACCCAACGATATGATCGGAGCGTGATAGACATATACCGTGTTGACACGAGCACGTACGTATTTTCAAGACGACGGTTTCGTTGGGACGCGTCAGAGTAAACGAAAAGTTCGAGTGACGCTGTGCGAGTCATCGCGAGACGTCAGACGCTCATGTTGCGCCGAATTGTTTGAATCGCCGATCATCTGCCATTAGCATGCTTTACGTAGTTCTTCGTGTTGTTTTATCCGTTGCAACGAGTTCGCAGGTCGTGACCGGAATCAACGGTCGGCTTGTCGGATTCGAGACTCGCGATTGAGAAACGTCCGGTTCGGTCGCGAACTGCCGAACGCGAATACGCGTTGCATCTCGAGTGTTATATTGTGTCGTGTAACACGCCTATTTCGGTACGTGCACGTCGTAAGTGAATCTATCGTTCGTGCCAATCGACAACGCCAACAGTAAACAACACGTCCTGCTGACCGTTCTGACCTTACGCTGGTAAGTCATAAGCGTGTGCGCAACCTTGACTTTCGATGCGAGTCTCGCGGCACGTATTAAGCGGCGATTGAGAGAGATAGGAGTAGGTAGAGGAACAAGAGAGAAAAAGAAGAGGAGCGAGTGAGCGAGAGGACGAGTGGGCGCGTGAGCGAGCGAGAGGGCGAGCGCGCGCGAGAAAGAGTGAGAGTGAGCCGCCGCGGTCGGATATGGCGGAGTAGCGGCGTGCGCGTTTCTGTTCGTTAAAAAGCCGCGATGTCGTTCGTGAAGTATTTGCGGAACGTCGGCAAATGTCAGACGGCTCGTTGACGTGCGCGTCTTCGCGGAGGACTGTTTCCGTTTGTCAAACCGTCGTCAGCGCCGTCGCCGTCGCCGGACCGACTTTCCTAACCTATCATCGCGTGGAGTCCTTGGTCTTGTGTACGACCGAGAGGTAGTGATCTTTCGCGCAGACAGCTCCTCGGGCCTCTCTTTTGTTTCCGTCATAGCCGTGAAGTTGCTGCTAAAACAATCTCGCGACCGTTGAGTTGGCGCCGCGAAGATCATTGTTGTTAGGTTATTCAGAGACAGCGATCATGTTGATCTAACCCTCGTCACTTTTTCTTCGTTATCTGTTTCTTCTCGCGCTTTGGTGAGCTGTTAAATAAATTAGTGGCATCGTAGTCTCAGCCTTAGTTTCACTGACGACAAGTAAATATGCCAGAATAGCTTTTACTTTTAGAAAATATTTGGACACCTATTTATAGGATATAAAGTTTATATCTGTGAAAGAGAAAAGTTCATATTTTCTCTCTCTCTTTTTCTCATAAAGTTTGTCTCACATTGAATGAACTTTACTTCACAGAAATAGGTTTCATTTCAAAGTACAAGTCAGAAATGAAGTTTGTGTTCATAAAATTCATTTCTGTGAACAAGGAGAAATATCTCACAAGTAAATTTTGAAATATTTTGTATCAGTGGTCAAAATTGCCTTAGAATACTGATCACAAAACAGATACACACGAAAGTGGGTTATTTAAAATATGGAAATCTGCTTGTTGCAGTCTGTGCCTGAAGTGTGATAGTCTGCATAACTTTGTCAACCTGCTGTGTCAACTAGTGTTGTGTCAAGCTCCAATTGCAGCGTAAGGTTAGAGATCTGAATTATCCTGTTATCTTTTTTTGAGAGAAGGTAGAAATTTAGCGTATTATGCTGAATATCTGATTTGACTGCGTTGTGTGCGCGTGCCTTTGATTGCCCTCTGCTGTTTGCATCTGTGTAAAATGACGACTTTGATTGCACATTTGTTTGTTGTCATTACACACTGTATCTGAAAGAACACTGTGCACAGCTATGTGTAATTAATGGAATACACATACGACACGTTTGACAAGGATCTTTTTCACCTGTGCATTCCTATTTTGCTTTGTTTTCTGATTTTTGACGTCTTTGCGAGAGCACAGTCGACAGGGTTGTTGAGATTGCACTCATGAGTTTCTCCAAGTATTATCACACGCTTGATAATTGGTATTTTCAAAGACTTGTATTGCGTGTGTTTTGCGCGGCCTTGAATTGTTGCAAGAAAGGACACGAAACAGTGTTATAGACGTGTTCTGTTTAACCACGCTGCGAAATTTATTTGCATCGGAGAAAAATTTATTTAAAAATTTATTTCTTCGTATAATTTGTGTTGCTGTGTGACGATGTCGTCACTGTGCGAAACAAGTGATTAATAGAGAAGCATCACGTAGTGATGCGGCCTCGTGTGACAGAATCGCGCAAATGCTCCCAGCTTGACAGTCTAAACGTCTCAAACGATGTTTTCGTGGTGTCACGACGTTGATCTGTAATACCTACGGGGTGAAAATAATTCTCATTAATTTCCAAGGCGTGCCAATAGATGGCGGGCCATCGTTCATTTCAGCATTCGATCGGAAAGTGTCCTGCATTGCAATTACGAAAGTGTCCTGCATTGCATTACAAATCGAAAGCAGATTTTCTAAATTTCCGTGAAATCGCAATTTCTTCCGTCAGGCAGCAAGATGGTTATGTAGAAGCTATTTATAATTACATGAATCTTGTGCGATATATTTTCTTAAATTTTCTCTTCTGAGCTGAAATATTCTAATAGGACGCGATATTAAAATCGATTTGTTTGTAAACATCGAGTTTTTCCAGATGAAATACGCAATCTGTCAGCATTATTGGGCATTGTTTATTTTATTAAGATAGTCTCAAGAAATCAATAATCAAGGTTAATCAATCGTCGTACATGTAATCACGAACAATATCGATTAATGCAACTAATTGTTAATCATTGTAATTAACCGAATCAAAGTTTGTTTAATAATTAATTTCATCAAATTCGATTCAATTATTCGTGCTAATATATATCCTAAGAAAAAATGCTTGAAAATTTATTTGTGGAACATAAAATTCATTTCTGTAAAATAAAGTTTATTTCTGTGGATAAACTTTATACTTTTCAAATAAATTTTGAAATATTTTTTTATGAGCGTACGACGATTAATTAATTTTAATTATTGATATCAGTATTTCTATTCTTCACATAAAAATATATAGTATATATGTATAGTTGAGTAAGAATATTTTTAATATTTTTTTATAGCCTATTTTATACTAGAGGGAGAGTTTTGACTTTTAAATTTTTATGTCTCTAAACCACAGTGAAACTTTGCACACATCTGGAATAGTTAAAGTACAAAAATTGAGAATTTGTATTTTTTAATTATTTTTCTCTTTATTAAAGATAGTAAGATTATTTCCATAACAAAATGGGGTAAAGATACTCTCAAGTAGCAACATGATGTCAAATGACGAATTAATGACGTCTCTAATGTCAATAATATACCATTAACACATTCTTTGACGTTATTATGTTTGTTAAGACTGAGAGAAAAGTACTTAAAAATTTATTTGTGGGATATAAAGTTAATTTCTGCAAAATAAAGGTAATTCCTGTGAAATATACTTTCATGTTGCACACAAATAAATTGTCATGTATTTTTTCTCATTGTACTTCAAAGTGAAATAGCTTTTCCCGGGTTCTGAATTAATGTAAAATTGTTTGCGTCCTTTTTATAGATGCAATATAGAAGAATCTGTAATTTTTTCAACATTTTTATATTATTTTCGAAATCTGAGCGATAATATCCAATAATATCTGTCGGTCGAAAAACGGTGCTCTCTATAAGAACGTCGAGCACAATCGTGAGAGAACAATCGATTTTCACTTCGTTTCGCGTTTTGCTCTCACGATGATAGTTCAGAAGAGCGGTTTCCCTCGATCTTTAAGGCTTTTGATCAGTCATCGTGGTCATATTGGATCGCCAAAAGCGAGGAAAATCATGCACGGAAAAAAAGTTTGGTTGAATTAACCAAATATCTGGTCGAATATGATGATTCAGAAATTCCGATTGAAGTAACCCGAATTCTCTTTAAGTTAACAAGATTTTTGGTTGACTTAAATAGAATTCGGGTTACTTCAATCGGAATTTCTGAATCATCATATTCGACCAGATATTTGGTTAATTCAATCAAACCTTTTTTTCCGTGTGCCAAAAATTTTTGCGAACCACAGCTAAGTAAAAAAATATATCATTAAAATGACACTTGCAATATGTTCTACACACTTGTAAAATCCTCCGGATTTTTTACTGAAATAACTTATTACATAACCGCAAAATAAGTGTGACAAATCGCCTCATTTTGACAGAAAATTAATTGTGTGACTCGGTGCCGAATATGATTGAATAATTACTTATATGTATTAAATATCACAATATCCGGCACAGTATTCGGAGCACAATTATATCACATGTGATACGCACGCACTACACTCAGTAATAACGCTGTAGTTTGCAGGAAAAAATTGGTCGTTTATTTATATCATTAGGTCTGTTTGATAAACTTTGCATTAGTGCAATAAGTTAAAGAAAGACACAAATACACTTCGTTTCATTCTAATTTATTGCAATAGTCTGCATTTTGTGAATCTAATAGTTGATCATTTTATACACTGTAAAAACTGATGTGTTAAATTTAACATATTTCATGTGTCCCAAATCATCCACTCTCATTTATGTGCATTGAGAAAAAAAATTTACTAAATTTAAAAAAACGTTTATTTAGGTAGTACTGTGAAGATATTTGTTTAACTTAAGTAGTTATTTTCTGAAATTAAATAAGGAAGTTTTAAATATAAATTTGTTTCTTCTATCCAAATAAACGTTTTTTGAAATTTAGTAAATTTTTTCTCAATGTGTAAATTTAACATAAATGTGTTAAAAAGTAACACGCATAATATGGAAAAAATTAACACAAGAATTTAACACTTGAATACCGTTAGGAATCACAGATTGTATTAAATTGACATTTTTAATATGTCAGATATAGATTATGTCAATTTAACACTTGAATACCGTTAGGAATCACAGATTGTATTAAATTGACATTTTTAATATGTCAGATATAGATTATGTCAATTTAACACTTGAATACCGTTAGGAATCACAGATTGTATTAAATTGACATTTTTAATATGTCAGATATAGATTATGTCAATTTAACATTTTCATCAAAACCTTAGATTAATACTTCTCTCAAATATTAAAGTAACGTTTTATTTTAGTTAATTTAACATTATACACAAACATTTAACACTTGAATACCGTTAGGAATCACAGATTGTATTAAATTGACATTTTTAATATGTCAGATATAGATTATGTCAATTTAACATTTTCATCAAAACCTTAGATTAATACTTCTCTCAAATATTAAAGTAACGTTTTATTTTAGTTAATTTAACATTATACACAAACATTTAACACAAACTGTGATTCCTGGTGGTATTCAAGTGTTAAATTCTTATGTTAATTTTTTACATATTATGTGTTACTTTTTACCACATTTGTTTTGTGTTAAATTTATACATAAATGAGAGTGGATGATTTGGGACACATGAGATGTTAAATTTAACACATCAGTTTTTACAGTGTAATCATGTCGGCAGCGTCAACGTGAAGTTCTTGGCTGATCGATCAGGAGGCTTAAGCGGGCGAGGATTCGCCTTGCGCTCACGTGGGTGAAAGTTGTCAAATTGTTGTGATTCTCCGCGGCGTACAAATCACGCGGCGTGGGTGACGCCAAATTTACGGTTGTTCAGGTCGCACCGCGAGAGATTTCTCCTTCCTGAGTTTCATTGAAATTTCTTTATGGCGCGGAAACAGTCGTCGTCGATATCGTCACAGGAACGATCCCAACTGTGATGGGCGTCGGGGAATATTCATGTCTCTATTCTCTGAATGTCGCGAATCTATTATTCGAAGGACAAGGCTGCACAAATTATCGAAATGCCTCGAAATTGAACGTTTAGACTCGATAATTATATTAGAGCGGCGACGCGACGCTTATAAATTTATGCATTTCGAAATGAGTTTATACGCGAAGAGAAGAGATTAAGGATACATTATCCGTATAGGGTCCTTGCAAAAGTCATTGGAAATTAGAAATACGCGGACATTTCTATTTCTCGTGTAAAAATATACAGGTCCTATGATTTCATAATCTCTCGTGAAGACGTAGAGCGGTTTGAGATAAACAAAAAATTTTAATAATACTTTGCGAAAATCGTAATATTGATCGAGATATTAATTGTAGAAAATTTGTGAACGCGCGATTAGTATATAATCAATAAAATCACAAAACTTTGATTATTTGATTGACTAATTCCATCAATCGATTAAATTAATCTATATACGGAGAAAATATTGTAGTAAGAATTACAATGCAATTTTAGTAGTCCAGAAAAATTTTCACTATTAGTAGTCTGGCAATAAACTCACTATTACGAAAATTATAATAAAACATAGTAAAAATGACCATAAATATAGTATAAGTTATCATGTTCAAGGTCATTTCTACTATATATAATTTTCATAATAGTGACAGTCTATTCCTGGACTATTAAAATTGCATTATAACTTTTATTATAATATTTTTTCCGTGTAACGATCGATTATAATATATACAAGGATGTTCCAGATTCTCCTTCGCAGTTTTTGTGAGAACGGATTTGGATGAATATAAAAGTCCTATATCGATATTCGCAATAAAGTTGAAATACTAATTAAAGAAGATCGGTGAATAATTACGCGCGATATGATAGATGAGTTGCAATGTCTGTAATTGTATACTTATATATTAGGTCAAACTGAACAAAAAAATCCTACCATTTTGCAAATGACTATATAGATTTTTAGATATTCATTGAAGAAGATTTGTATATTATCGCGCATGATCATTTTCTTTCGTTCATAACTGAAATGGTTATTTGTAAAATGATAAAGAGTTTTTTGTTCAATTACAAGCACACAACAGCATATCGCCACTACAGCAGGACTTTTCAAAGGAGAGTCTAGGATCTTGTATAACGAGATTATCTAATATTGATTTATTTTAATTATGTTGACTGGACGATTATCTTAAATCAATCAAAATAAATATCAATTAAAATTTTATTCGATTAACACTGCGCGAGAAATTATTAAATTATAATTAAATTATTACATATTTCTTGCCATTGTGATATATTTGCCATTATTATATATATTTTTGCGAATTCAGCGGAAGAAATATTTAATAATGGTTTATATATAATGCGACCAAGTAAATAAGCGGAGAATAGCACTCGCGCGTTTACTTTCATATATCGATCGCGCGTCTCACAGCGGTATCTTTCTCTAAGTCCGTTTAACATCTCGCAACTGTTTCGCCGATTTCACTTTTGCCAGGACAAACCAATTTCTCCCCGCGTGCGAGAAAACCTCGTTCGTCGCTCGATACCTTCCTTCGTGGAGATTTGACGTGTCGCGAACGAGGACGACGACGATGACGATGATGACGAGGTGCGGAGGGAGGTTTGCTTTCGCTTTGTACGAAATGAAACGGGACGAAACTATGATGTGAGACGAATTCGACGACGGAGGACGTGTCGCCCGTTTATGCGCCCGGTTATGAAACGTCCTGTACGCACGATACTTTCACTATCGCGGCCAAGTTTCATAATTATTGTTATCGAGGCCATACGTAGGTCGAAGAGAAGACTGTCGAGAGACAGAGAAAAGGGTTCGGCTCGTGTCATTCACCGGCCATCGTTTTCACCGACGTTTTCTCACGATCGAGGAATTTATTCTCCGGTTATCCCAGATTTGACGAAATCGCTTTAACAATCTCGATTACATTAAGAAGAAATGCACGATGTTTGCAACTGTAATAGCATAGAGGAATAATTACTATAAACTGGAAACAATTTTTTTTTATTAAATGCTACTATAATGTTAATGACAGTAAGTTCAGATGTATGTTGCTACTACCATTTTGCATATACAAAAATATGGATGGATCCAAAAATAATTACAATTTTAGTTGGATCAAGCCATTTTTTCTCTTGGTGTACTTAAATTCTCATGTATTTAAATAGAGATTTAAACAATTGCTTTCATGAAAAGCTGAGTTTTTAAGAAAGTATATTTATAAATATATGTGTATTTTTTTTATTTGAAAAATACATTGGTATAATTAAATTAGGACCTACCGTATAAATATGTTTTGTTTCTTCGATATTTTTTCTCTCAGTATAGCCGAGAATATCGATCGCGCGTTCATGAAGCCTGTCTCTCTATTTTGATGGGGACATCTCAACGGTATCTTCGATGGAAATCTCGTAAATTTGGCGACCTCGTCTTGACAAGAATCCATAATGAACTTTTTCATAACGTGACAGGGATGATCAACCGAGACTCTCCTCGTTTCGAGTCGCTCGAACTTGTAAATTAACGGCAAAAAGTCCCGTCGCGGTTATCTTTCGCGTGGATGTCGCGTTTAATGGGAATTTCACTCGGGGTCTTAATCGGACGTTTAACGTCGACCATCGTCTTCCTGTCGGACGCTCTTTATTCTTAGCGACGGTCTTTCGTCGAGTTCTCCGACGGCTCCGGAAGAGTCGTGGAAATTCTTCACTCGCGTAACGGGGGTAGCGATCTTGCTAGCTCGCCGTACACGTGGAACTTTCCTTCCACCCGCCCTGTCGGCTTTGTTACACGTAACACATACGCGCGGCGAGGTTGCGTGACCGAGAAATCATTTTTCCAGCATGATCGCGCGCCGATCACCGGTTAGCAATTCCCTCGTCAAGGCTCGTCGTCGTAGTCGCCTCTCCTTCTCTCCCTATCTGTGTATCTCTTTCTCTTTCTCTCTCTCTTTCTCTCTCTCTCTCTCTCTCTTTCCTCGTCGGCCGCAGAACGGTGCACGTGCGAAGTAACGTTCGTGTAACGTAACTAGTTTTGCTCGTATCTAATATCCGCCGTGGCGTCATTGGTGGCTCTATTAACGAGCGACTAGGTCGACGTCGACGTCGACATCGTACGCGCGAGCGAGAGAGCGAGCGAGAGAGCGAGCGAGCTCGTTTTATCGGAACTTCCCTCGCGTTAATAAAGCACAAACAGTTTCGGTTCTGAAATCTACGTCACGGCCTGATACATTGTCCGCGGGACTTCCAGTAACGGATAGTAGGAGAGACACCGGGGCTATACGGTCCGGCTATCGTTGCTCATACGTTTTTCTTTAGTATTTATTTTGAGAGGAATAGTGAATACAAAATCGCGAAATGCTTCTTTTAGAATATAAATACTTTTCCCTCAGTTCCATTAAAATCGGGATAATGTTACAGTTAAGAAATAGAAAAGATTGATTTAGCAAAGTAAATTTTCGAGCCCCTCGAAATTTTCTGTTAATATTCTCCATCGTGACTGAATAAAGCTAAGCGATTTGTTACTAGCGAGACTGAAATTTCTTGCAAGTGTGTATGATATACTGTCTCTGATAATAAATGCAATTTTTATTCATAGAATGATTGAAATAGAGTATAGATGGACGAGGTAAAGTTGGCCCATAATTAACGGCCGGCAATAATAAAATGTTTAACAAAACATGTAAAATAAACAAATGTTAAACATGTAAAAAATTGAAAAAAATTATTTATACAATTAATTTCTCGATTTGACCGAGATTTGAATCATTTTTTATTAATTTAGCACATATTTGAAATATTTCGGTTGGAATCTCGGTTAAAGAAATTTAGAATGGTTCGTGTCTCAGTTATGCCGATTTTGTTAAAATTTTAATTAAAATTGCCGGATTTCTCTCTTTCTTTCTCTTTCTTTCTTTTTCTCGATTTGGTCGAGACTCGAACCATTTTTGACTAATTTAACACAGATTTAAAATATTTTGGTTGGAATCTTGGCTAAAGAAATTTAGAATGGTTCGTGTCTCAGTTATGCCGATTTTGTTAAAATTTTAATTAAAATTGCCGGATTTCTCTCTTTCTTTCTCTTTCTTTCTTTTTCTCGATTTGGTCGAGACTCGAACCATTTTTGACTAATTTAACACAGATTTAAAATATTTTGGTTGGAATCTTGGCTAAAGAAATTTAGAATAGTATCTCAGCTATGCTGATTTTGTTAAAATTATTTAACTGTATCTTATATTTTTATCTAACTATATTTTATAATTTTATTTCTTATGCATTTTTGTTGATGATAGGAGTGAGAACATTAAAAAGCTATAAGCTGCCCGTAAAACTCAAAGTGGATAATTTTTGGGTAGATTTACTTGTGAGTTTCAATAAAATCGGTGAGTGATCGGACGTAAAGATAGATTTACGTGTGAGAGAAAAACACCTAAAAAGATAGTAAATATTTATTTAGTAGGTACTAATAATATATATTTACTTGTGCTGATATAAACTATTTTTCCAATAAGAAGAAAAACATTTTTTTTTAATCTTAAGAAAACAAAAATTTTCCTTAAAACCTTAGGAAAACTCTCTGATCTTTCATGAAAGCAATCATTTATTTTATTTAAATAAAATAATTTAGATTTAAGTAAATATATTATTAGTGTGTACCTACTCTCTTAAAATAAATCCGTCAAACATAACTGAAAACAGTGAATATACACCGATTTGCAGTTATAAATATAGCACTGAAAGTACTCAGTGCTATACTTATAACTGATATCAGTGACTATTCACTGATTCGCTTTAAGAGAGTATCAAATAAATATTTATTTTTAGGTATTTTTTCCCAGTGTATTCTCACCAACTATACCTTTTTCTTAACGCGGGATCGAAAGTTCTCGTTCCATCGGTTGCGGTTTGCAATTCATAATTGAAAATTGAGTGAGTTCGAAAATGTGAGCCCGGTGTACCAGATTAGACTTAATATTGAGGATTTGGAGCAACGATGTAGAAACGTTTCTGGCCACAAACCGGAAGCCGGTTTTCTCGTGCAACCAAGCTCCTCCCTCCCTTTTATTCCAGTGGATATCCGATCTGTATTATCTTGAACATCAGGTGAAGCGCTCTTCTTCCCTCCTTCCTTCCTTCTTGCCCTCTTTCGTGCCTCTCTTTCTCACACCTCGAGCTTTGTTGTCGTTCATCGCCGACCGCTTCCGGATCGCTCGCAGCCAGTCCGGGGACAACGGAAATAATGATACGTCGGGATAACGAAAACAAACGGTCGGTTATTTCTCGCGATCCGGTGACCCATAGGCTGCCGAACAGCTGTGCCGTAGCGATACTCGGCCACTCGGTGTAGCTTTGCTATAGTTGTGTGTTTGGCATAAACGCGACGGCGACTTCCTGCGAGGCGGACGCGCGCGCACCCGCTCATAACGATCCGATTCTCCGTGTAGTACACGACGACAAATATTGTGGCGCTCGATTAATCAATCGCGATGGAATCCCTCTATCTCCTTCTCTCTCTCTTTCTCTCTCTTTCCCTCGGGGGTGGCAGCCCCAGACGAAGGAGCAGCAGCCCCCCGGCTGCCCGAGTTCGTCGGGGTTGCTGTACGCGCACATTGCGCAAGAGCATTCACCCCGCTCAATACTCACCGCCGCCACACAGAGATACAGGAACTCTGAAAATGTACGGGGTACACGTGCGAGTGAGCGAGAGAGAGAGAGAGAAAAGGGGGGAGAGAGAGAGAGAGAAAAAGCGAGCGATAGAGAAAGAGAGGAGGAGAGAGACACGTGGAGACGGAGAGATAGACGGAAGGAATGAGATGGAAGGAAAGAGGCGGGCCCGTTCCCGGGGACGAGCGAAAGAGAGAGAGAGAGAGAGAGAGAGAGAGAGAACGTAGGAAGAGGAAACCGGCAATAGCGAACCAGCTCGAAATGGGTTACCCTCGCGCGCGCATACACCACACACACATACACACATATTGCGTGGAATGTGTGTATTCACTTTGTGTGCACGAGGAACCCCGCCCGCCTTTGACAGCGCGCGCCGCGCCGCGTCGGCAGCGAACCGCTCTCTCGTATTTCCTTCCGCGCGACGTACGATACGCGCGTGTGTACTACGGGGTGTCCTGGATATTCGAGAGCAGCGCGCCTTCTCCTGTCGGGGGAATCGCGGGGAGAGAAAGACAGAGAGAGAGAGAGAGAGAGAGAGAGAGAGAGAGAGAGAGAGAGAGAGAGAGAGAGAG